>NW_023596921.1:8043511-8123511 GCF_011947565.3 Pollicipes pollicipes | reverse complement strand
CACGGGTGAATTTCTACCTTGACTGAGTCATCTCGTCGACTTGGACAGAAAAACCGATCCATGAATTAAACAAATCCCAAAAACTAAACCTAGACAGGTATTAATGAGATTGCAATGCGAATGCCGTTCTCAAAAACGCAATACATGTAAAGTTAAGGCCGACCTCACATATCTCAGCTGCATCGTAGCGATTGAAACATCTTATTGCGGCCAGATGAATCGCCATATCTAGACCTTTTCAGTAGTTTCACTATCTACTTTGGAACACTGAGGGTTGGCTGGTAAAAACAGCGAATCGGCCGACCGGCCGGGCCGTGAGAAATACACTGATTTGTCGCCGACCCGTCACCAAAGCGAACAAGAAACTAAAAATCATAGAATGTTTTTGTCGGGAATGAAGCCTAAAAAAGTCGTCGGGTATGGCAACAGGTCTTTACGGAAAGGTGTGTTTGTGTTGTGTGACGAAATGTATTACCACGGAAGCGTAATATCTGTGTATGGAGACCTCATGTCAGGTTCTGCAGAATACGCTGTATCATTTCGTCGGGCCGTCACCGAAATGTCTGCCAAAAACACATTCTGGCACCAAGCCCCGTGTAAAGATATACAATTTTGTCGCCGACTTTATCCGCCAAGTAGGCACGTTTTATCCCCCCCCCCCTCCCCCCTGTAATATTGTGTCATGGCCGTGAACAGAACTGTCGGTCAAAAGTATTTTCAGCACCAAGCGTCGCGTGAAAATAGGCGTTTTTGTCACCCATCCTGTCCAGCAGTCGACAAGTTTTACCAGCCCCGAGTTCCTTGGGAAAGGTGTACTAAAACCTTCATTTTGAAACACCATTACCTCTATTTTCAAGAGGGGTTTCTGTGAGGTTCACCGTGACGAAATTCCTGAGCGGTCCGTTCTTCGACGTTCGGCAAAGTGACATCACATTTTTTCATTGTGGGGAGTCATAACTATGATTTTCCAGATACGCCCAGTTTCAGGAAGCACCTAAAAGTGTCACACAGCATATATCTTAAGGGGGAACAAAATTCCGGGGAAATTGCAATACTTTCGATGCTTCCTTGACGACATTGTAGATCAACCCATTCGGGGAAGGAACACCAAAACCTTCAATTCAGCAGCCCCAAAATATGTGTTCACTACAAGCAGCAAATCCTTGCAGGTTAATGAAAGGGTCCCGAAACCACTTTCACGAAGTTCAGGGGTACCACAATGTTTGTACCTCTCCCCATGGGCGCAATCTAGATCTGCCCATTTGGTGATGGGTCAAAAAAACTTTGGTTTTGGGCACCATAATATTTAATCATCGGACACTATAACCCTACAATCATTTTTTTGTGGCAGGCATCAAATCCAAACAGGTGATTTCAAGGATTCCAGCATCTTCATTTTTAGCAGGCACCAAATCAGAGCGGGTGATTTCAAGCACCCCAACGTGTTCATCTTCAAAGGACACGAAAATCAGGGAAACACAACTTCTGAGCCTTCCACCTTGACAAAATCCTAAGTCCGACCTCCCGCCCAAGAAATACCCGATGTCCTCATTTCGGGCATCACGACCTGCATTTTAAAGAAGCAACCACTTCTGGGGAGGCACCACGAAGGCCGCCAAGCCCTTTCATTTCAAGTTTTGTCAAACTCCAGAGGGCACAACAATATCCCGCTTTTCTGTTATTTTCACGAGGAACAAAAGGGCCACTATCAATGGGACAGAAACACGCGAACTGCTTTAGGTCTTTAGTTCCCAAGGTCCCGACTAGCCCTTTGGGCCCCGAGGGAACGACGACCAAGGGTTCGATCGAGGAGTCCGAAGGGGTCTCTTCAGCCCCCCCCCCCCGGGGGGGGGGGGGCTGAAGAGACCTCAGCCTCCAGGCAATACCGAACACTTCGTCCCGTGCACGCCTTCGTCCTGGGGTGTCTTTCCCAAGTCGGGGCAGGACCGGGGCTGCAAGTGGTAATCCGAAAGCTCGTGCTTTGGTCTGGCCCCCTCGCTGAGCAGGGGTCCACAGTTCCACAGTGCCCAACAAAGGAATCTGTGTCGGCAAGCCCAAAGTCGGTCATAGGCACATTTGCTGAACAGGGACAGGGACAGAGACAGGAGCGGAAGCTCATATGTAAAAAGGCCTCTTGCCTTGGTCAGGACCTTCTTGACATTGACAGGAGACGTGAAAAATGATCGCGCAAATATTTGTACTCGCAATGAGACAGTGACCTATGCCAGTCAGAGGCCGCGGGACAAAACGAGGGGTCTCCGCACCTTTTCAACCAGGAGACGGGCCGATTAGCCGACTTGGTGTCTCGGCGCCAATTACACACTGGTCTTCTTGTGCCGGTAAGGGATCTTTCTGCGTCAGTGACGTGTCCCTGCGTCGATCCTGTGTTAGATGCCTAGATCAGTGGGCTCAACGCATCAGGGATGAGACGCGTAAATGATGTATCCCTCTGAGGGCCTCCGGACCGACCAGGCCATGTCGGTCTACGGATCACCAGAATAGCAGCCGCTAGTTACCCCGGGGTGGGAAGAAAGGGCCGTTCAGCTCCTGACCAGGATGATTCATCCATGCGATTTCGAGGTAGGTTCCCAGGACGGAATTAGCAGTAACAGTATCAAGAGATTATTCCGATCAAGATTACGCCATCGCGTCATGAGTCCGTGGTGCTGTACATGCTAAAACGACATGAAAATAAATAAGCAAATGTGTATGAAATACGTACGCGTTACATATTGCGTACTGCGCATAGTACACAGTAAAAGATATGCTTCCATTACAGGCTACTGCTATGTAATGCTACAACTATCTTAAAATTCGAATGCAGGACGATTTACGTGCCGAGGCGCAGTACGCCTAATATCCCAATGCTCACATCCACTATTGCTTATGTATTGCACGTGACGCATTAGTCAATTAGGATGTAGGAAGTTTTCCTACTTCTTCAAGACACTAAAAACATGCAATACAAGATTTGAATATTTCCACATCAACCACATAAAACATGCCACTCATGCTCCAGGGAGCTGGCCGCATACTCTACTTCAAGAAAAAATTTGCGGCAAAAGTCTGCGAATGGTAATAGTTTCGCCGCTTCCAGCTACCATCACCGATATTTCAATATTCGCGTCATGACATGTCCCTCGAGTGGCATTGCAAGCTAGACAATGTGCACCAATCATTGCTTTTGCATGATTGCACCTTGCACTGAGGGGTTTGGTTCCCTGCGGTGCCCGCCCTTTCTGCCAGGATTAGAGGCAGGGGCGGCCAGATAGTTTCAGACGCGTCATTAATTTCCAATGACGGACAAACATTTACTATGAGACTAGCGACTTACAAAATGCAACTTTTTGTGGGTTTCGTTTCACATAAGCCTTTGGGTATTGTGCTATATGAAGGTTTTTCTTTGACACCGACCTGTGAGTCCCTAAAACCTTAAATTGTGTTTACTTCGCAGAACTGATAAGGTATCGGAAGCCAGCGCCCACATTGTGAAGACCAAGCAAAATGTAGCGATGGCCTAGCCAAACCTGGGGGGGGGGGGAGGGGCAGCTCAGCACTGAGGGGTCATGTCCCCCAAAGAGGATACAAAGTCCCACCTCTAGGCTCAAGCGTTAGCAAGTACAGACCAATACTAAGCTTTAAGTTTTGTCTAACTGGGATGTTTTGTTGTAATTTGTTTTCATTTTTGCAATCCTGTCACCAATTGACTCGCAAAAGCGTTCACTTTTGTCATCGATTTTGACATCGAAAAATGTCGGCAGCTTTTTCGCTCCGAATAAGACTAACAGCACTGCCCTATATATGTGTATACTGTTCCTCGCAAGTTAACTTAACAGCTTACGTAATTTTCCATCACAAGGTTATGCGGCCGACATCAATGATCCAAAGGGGTACTAAGCTCATTCCAATAAATTAAGCTGTCAATTTGGCCACTGTGTCTTTCTTAACATGCATTTCGAGTCTATCCTAGCCTATCGAGTTTTTCCTGCATGTTTACGTTCCTTGCACTTCAGTTACAGCAGCGACATAATAGCCACGTATGTTGTGGATCGCCTGTGATAAAGTGCTACCTGAAGCTTTTCTCATAAAGCAGCTATGTGTAAATTTATATTATATTTTGTAAATTCGTAGGCATATCTGCAAAAACGGTCTCATAACGCCACAAATTAAAAAGATTACAAACAACAGCTGCAAATTCCAAATCTACAAATATACACACAAAGTGGCCAATCTGCGGTGAACCTCTACAAACGTTCCTTGGTATGTTTCGTAAACGAGAGCTGATTATCTAGTCGCGATGCATTTGTAAAATCAGAAGTACTAACAATACCTGCAAATCAGCGATGGCGCAGCCTGTTGTAAAAATAGTTATCATAAGCTTAAGGCAGTGCCAGTTACGAAGATGAATGGTGAACAGAGGGGTGAAAAAGTGTCTTATCTGTCACCGGCGAAATATGGAGAGCCTTAACTGTCACCTGGAGCCAAATTTATCAGATACGTCACGATATAGCAATAACTGCGTTAAACCACACAAAACAGATGTAAATTAAGTGCAATGAGTCATAAACATCATGAATATGTTCGTCTTAGAAGGCCCATTTGCACTAGAGTATCACTTGCTAGCGATGCCCAAAGTTCCTATGGTTAGGGCGTAGGTCTTGGCGCACGAATGATCGGGGTAGCGAGCTTAAGGATGGTAAGCACATCGATTCGCTTCAAACCTAAGACGTCGCATTTAAGGAGGAAGGTGAGAATATTTTGGGTCAGCGGCTGTATCACAGCCATAAATGTCATCTAACAAACCCCATGTACTTTCTCACAACATACGGAGGCAAAAACAGCGTTGGAGAAAGAGCTCTTACAGGATTTAATCCATCCATAAAAACACGCGGCATGGCTTAGCTAGCAGTTGTACACTATCTTTGATGTTACAAACTGCGTTACATCAAGTTGAGAATTGCTATGTTGTTTTATGTCACTGCTATGGCTTATGTCTATAACTGCACTGTCTGAAATGAGATTTCAAAGTTTTCCATAATGCCCGAAACTCAGATTTTGCAATCCGTGCCTGGAAAATTTGTACTAAAGAATCCAGAACCGCCGACCAGAAATCCAGCACTGGACAACCTGTACATTTCATGGCCTAGCCAGCCAAGCCTCTGATGTAGGCCTGATATACAGCAACACATTTTAGGCCAAAAATGGGGTTAGCAGCAAAATTTAACGTTTCTAAATCTTGGTCACTTTGAACTGTGATTCGCTGGCTCGCTCGTAGGCTGTTGTGCAAAAACGGCACTACGACAGAACCAAGGCGATCACCAGGCATGGATGGATCCAGAGGAGGGGTGGGGGCAAGGGGTCTTGCCCTTCCTTGATCCTGCAGGGGTCCATAGCCGGCCGAATAGACTCAGTTCTTCACGCCCCAAATTTCGAAGGCGCCAAAAACGCGGCCATCACGCCCCCAATCCATTTGGGAATATATTGCAGCTTAGCTTAACCCTCGAAGCGTGCCTGCGAATTTTAAATTTATTTTACCGAAAGCTTCCACTCCATGTCACGTTCTCAGATTCCATTTTCTAAATGATTTGCCTGATTTCATCCTCGATCTTGTATCGTCTGGGTAAATTTGTATGAGTTGGACGTTTTGTGCTTGGCTTGGTCCAACTTTGTTCTTGAAAACATCCTTGTGTTTCCAACATTTCTCGAGCCTTACCTTTTTCTTAGTTCGTTTTTAATTCCCTTGTCTTTCATACCGTCTTGCTGCAACCAAGTTTGCTACAAAACCATCCCGCAGGACACATCGCAACAAGTCAAATCGTGCTTCAGCCTCTTTTCGATAATCATCGTGCAGCGTAATCTGCGCCCCAGCCTGTCCGCCCAAACGGTAATTCTGCGCGCACGGCATGTCTTTGCTCCGGATTGGTGCGACAATATGCCTAGTGCTCTGGATTCCAGCCCCGTGCGACGGCGTGTGCAACAAGCACGCAGAACAGATCGCCGGCCTGAACCGGACCCGGCTCCGTGAAGTGGTCTCTGTGGTTATGGAGTTAACCTGTCGGCCGATGCTAGCTGACCTGAAAGCCCAGTTGGAAAGGCTTCAGCTGCAGCGGGCGGTCCTCGGGGTGCCGACCGGTGAGCCGCCGCCCCGCGACTGCAGCGACCTGCCAACCGGCACCACCAGCGGAGTGCACCTGGTGTGGCCTGGTCTGCAGCACCCTGTACCGGTGTATTGCGACCTCGACAAGGACGGCGGAGGATGGACCGTTTTCCAGCGGCGAGCCGACATCAAACCCAGGCAGAACTTTTATCTCAGCTGGGATGCCTACAAGTGGGGATTTGGAAGATTCGATGGCGAATTCTGGTGGGGCAATGAGTACCTCTGGCGGATGACGTCGCTGATGGACCGACGGTACGAGCTGCGCGTTAACATGGAGGACTTTGACGGCGTAAAAAGATATGCAACGTACTGGAAATTCAAGATCAGGTCGGAGGCGGTTAACTACCGCCTTCAGGTGGGCGGCTACGCAGGAAATGCTGGTGATAGTCTCACTCGGCACTGCGGCAGACCTTTCACCACCTGGGACAGGAATAATGAAAAAACGAAAACAAATTTCGCCCAGAAATATAAGGGCGCCTGGTGGTACCATCACGGCCACTATTCCAATCTGAACGGACTATATCTTGCTGGACCACACCCTCGGTCCTACGCCAATGGCATCAATTGGCGCACATTCAGGGGATTTAGGTACTCTCTGAAATATGTAGAAATGAAGATCAGGCCATTCAAGTCATGATTCATACAAAATGACTTGGATGTGTGATACCGTACT
Source organism: Pollicipes pollicipes (assembly GCF_011947565.3). Taxonomy (NCBI): domain Eukaryota; kingdom Metazoa; phylum Arthropoda; class Thecostraca; order Pollicipedomorpha; family Pollicipedidae; genus Pollicipes; species Pollicipes pollicipes. Next base: position 8,116,681 of record NW_023596921.1, on the reverse strand, counting down.
AATCATCAGGACCGTGGGATATATCATAATCAAATTGTCCATGTTTCTGAAACCAAACGCTAACAAACATACATCTGACGTCGCACCGGGGACATATGCACCCTGCTACCGAATCCTGCCACATCATATCCCATATACACAGCTGCGTTCGCAATTACAAATTAGTTTCTTGGCTCAATGAACGCATAATACAACTGACAGTTCGACACCTGTTTGACTCCGCAGCAAACGTTCGCCGCAAACGTGAAGACTTCCATTGTTGTGAGCGTAACAGTGGCTCCGTGGTCCTAAACGGTCAAAGAGGCCTAAGGGCCCACGACACCAACGGCTGAGGGCCCGATTGTTAGAGCCAGAATGGCGCGAAGGGTTGGCAGTGTCAACATTGACCTGCTCCTAATCGGAGGTCTGAGGCAACCGCGACCGGCCGGGAGGAAATTGACTTCCCCTGGGATCTGCAGCTTCCAGACGGCGTATGAGTAAAACAAAGATCTCGTTTTAAAGGCCTCGTCAAATCACGAAGTATGGACAACAATTTTTTACCTTAGGTAAGACTTGAGGTCACCAGAGGTCACAAACGGTCAAGAACGGCTGTTCCGATAAATGCAGCTAAAAACTTAGTTTACGCGTCAAGACGGATATTGAGAGTACGGAAATAAGCGTTAAGACTATGGTAAGTCCATTTTGACAACTTCTGTTGTCACACATAGGTCAGGTCAGACCATCAAAAATTGTTCTTCCGGTAGCCTATAAGAACGATTTTCCACCATGTGCTGCTGAATAAGATTATTTTATTAGATGCACCTGCGAACATTATCAGGTGACCTAGAGGTCATCAGATGCCAACTTATGTCAAATTCTTCAGCAATCCAAATGAAGAATTGAAGTGCTAGCCAGATCAATGTGGCGAGTAAAATTTCATTTTTTTGTGGTCAGAAATAGTGTTCACCTGTAGGACCCAACTGTTCACCTATAGGACCCAAGATCACAGGACTGTTGCGATAACAAACAGAGAACATTTACGCTGGCAGATGAAATTAGAAGTCATCAGCTCCACATACACGATCTATACGCGTTTGCACTCGTTCATCTACCCTCTCCGCCACTGGCAACATAGATCATTGGCCTCGGATGACCTTATATGACTTTGAATGTCCTCAGATGACCTCTTGTTACCTTATTTACTATTACAATGATATCGCATGTTTTGGAGTAGAGCACCCAAATTCTGTGTCCAAAATTACCCTATAAACTGTCCACGTTGAGCTCAGTATGTGTTTTGCTAAAGGTATCTATTAAAATAGCCTATGGCCTTAGTCAAGGCCATGTGCTCTGTGATCTATGATGGTTGTAAATGTAAGTTGTTACCCTTTTCCTCACATACAAACACTAAAACTACACAAAAATGTATGCAAATTTGCATCATTTACGAAAAATTAGCAAAGATTTACGTATCCTAAAGTCGATGATCCCGGCTGCTTCGAAGGATCTTAAACATGCACAAAAGATGCTAAATTAATGGATGACCAAGTATTGAAAACATCGTGTTGTTGCAAGAGTTCTTTTTTACCCGTGCTTGAAAACCGTAGGGGAGAGGAAGTCAACTTCTCCCAGCCGGGCGCGGGTTAAGGGCCCCCTCCCGTAGCGCCGTCACCTGAAATGTAAGTAAGAGGACTTCTTGCACTGGTCAGGGTACCGTTTGACAAACTGCGGCCCCTGTTAGGTCCCAACACCACCAACACCGAACGGCTCGTTAACGGCTCGTGAATGACACCGTGTTCGTCCATAGTGTCTATCAGGAGACCCCGTGTCGAAGGGGGGGGGGGACGGGCCCGAGCGTCAGAAATTCGCACTTTTCCATCTTTACATCATATCTACGAGACCATGCGTTGTGGGCACACGAAACTTAACAGGTCTGTTCGTTGTTTAATTTAAGTACAGCTTTTGTGGTTAGCAATAGCTAACAATTTGTGCGGCCCACTAGAGTTTGGGGCCTTCTCCAAAAAACTCATCGCATTCCGGCCATTTTATTTTAGGGAAATAGCATATAACTGATATATATATATATATATATATAAATATATACACACACACACACATATATATATATATATATATATATATATATATATATATATATATATATATATATATATATGTATATAGTAAATACTGGGACCCATCTTGCTGTGCGCCGTCCGAGAAAGATAGGCGTGCTACGTATGCACATGCATGGACATTGCTAATTTTCCCCATATCACGGTGAATCTCATCATTTTAAGGCTAAGTATTTCGGAGGAACAATCAAAACAAACTAAAGTTGGTTGCTAAATACAATCAAAATAGGGCACGAACTTGATTTACTTTTTTACGAAGCTTATTTACTACGAAGTTTTTTTACGGCTAGCCGCCCGGTTCATGTGATCAGCAGATATCTGATGACAATGCAGAGTTTGCTTCCTTCGTTGTAAAGGAGCGCAAAATATCCTAGCATTCAACATGCATTTATATTGTGATGCACGAGCATCACAATTTTAGCACACTCAATAGCCAAAGGAAATGACACGCGCAACGTTAGCGGCACGTAAAATTACGTTCGACAATTGCGCGTAAAAACTTATCGGCGCATATCCGACTGCTGCTCTGAGGATAAGACACCAAGACCCATACGAACCGAACCTGAGCGATCATGTGTGCCGCGGTAGGCCAGCAAAGAGGCTCCCGTCAACAAGTATAGGATCGTCAGAGCAAGCGAGAGGAACCCAAGACTAACGTTGCGGGCCCCTGAACAATCGAAAGTGCCCCGGCAGGCTGGCATATAGCACCCCGGCCAGAGCACAGGGACGCTCTGAGCAAAGGAATCTACCGAAAACCAGCGTGATGAGTAAATGCCCTTGTGCGATCAAGAGCGGCCGGGCGAGCCAACACGAAGGGTCCTGACGGGAGCGAAGGGTTCTCCGCAGATGATATCAAAGGGAAAGAGCTCGAAATCAAGGTGGAGGACCCCTGAGCATTGCATGACTCGGTACATTACCTTATATGAGACCCACCAAGAGCACAAGGCCCCCCAAACAAGTGAAAAACCGACACCAATTTGAAGGGCCGCTGGGCATCTGAGTGTACCCTGGCATATTGGGCCCCAGAAACGGCATTGACAGCCTTTCGGGAGAATGAGAAGAATCTGTGGAGGAAAACCTGATCGATCAAGAGTACCCGGGCATGTGAGCATATATATATATACATATATGTTTATATATATATATACATATATATATATATATATATATATATGTCTGTATGTGTCTCTGTCACTTGCTTATATATATATATATATATATATATATATATATATATATATATAAGCAAGTGACAGAGAGCTGGGAGGGCTGTCTATGCTAGACCAATGTAGAGCGTCCATGAGTATATCGCGAAGGTGTCGGTAGCCTGAGACCAACGTAAAGGGTCCCTGAGCAGCCCAGAATACCCCGGCAGGTTAACATATGGGCCCCACAGCTATAGCGTACAGAACATTCCGGCGAATGGGGAGAATCCGTGGGGCCCCCGATTGACAAGAGCGCCCCGGCACGCTAGCAGAAAGGGCCCATCGACAGTGCGGGCCGACCGAGCAAATGCGAAGAAATCAAGTGCAGCTTGGAATGCTCCTCAACGATCGCACCTACCCTTCAAGTGGGCAGATAGATCCCCGAAAACAGCATGAAGCCTCTGGACAGCGTAATAAGTCTATATGTATATATGTCGGCTGTAAGCCCAAAGACGTCCAGCTCTGTGGCATTTCTGTGTTGAAAAACTACATATTTTCTACCAGCTTTGGGACTCTTATGAGCCCAACTGGGCATGACCTGTGATCTCCCTCGTCTACGTCCTCCCCTGTTGACATGTGTTTTGAGCACGTATCTTTGCTCTATGGCTCCGTGAATGTGGCGGCGTCGGCCTGCCGCGCGTGTTCCGCCGCAATCGCCGCTAGTCCCCTACCGTCCGTACCGGCCGTGGATCAACGTGCACAGGTCCTCAAACACCGCCAGTGCTCCGAAACCAAAAAATCTATAAACACGTTTCCGGTGTTAAAATGCGCGCAATGCAAATGCTCCATATGCCACGGAAAATTTTGCTTGCGATTCCAAAACATGCCGGAGAAACATACTAAAAAATTAGGGGTTGCATCACCGCCCCCTCCCTATCAGGGCGGGGGTTAACATAATTTACAACCAGGAAAAAGAAGCAGGATTTAGATCGTGCAGCTTGATCATTTATTTATTCAAGTGAATGTTACCTACTGCAACATCTGAGGAATTTGATTTATTCCTTCCTTTCAGCCAATACGCCTATATGTGATATGCCTATGATAATACCAAAAGTAGAAATGGTTTCAAGTATTTCCTGTGACTTACGCCACTATAACAGGGTTTGACAGTTTCCCCGCCCTCTCCGTGCCTCTCATATCCACAATACTTCCATGGTATATTGATATCATATGTTCTAGGTATCCATATAGCACAAGAAAATCTTACCAATTAGAATACTATGGTGTGGCTTCAGATGGAACAACATCTGAATCTACACCATGCAAATTGCTTTGAAGCAATCAAACACGCTGAAGCTACGGCAAAGTTATCAGCAAGATGTGAAGTCTAGGGCATCCTGAATGTTGTGCCAAATGGGCTAGGTCCTATGAACAGCTATCCCCATTGGGCTGCTATTTGCTTGCATGGGCACTGGCCGAAGCTAAGAACCGCTCCAAATTATTGGATAAGCTAAAGCACGCGCGTCAAATTGGAATCCACATTTAGAGTCATATTCGCGGACTACTTCGACATGCCTGGAAATTGGCACAGAGATAGATCTTAACTTACTGATCCCTCTGGCGAAAGTGTAAGGTGGCAGGTCCAAAAGCAAAAAAGGTTATACCAGGTCAGAGAGTGCAAGGTAAACAAAATATAACTATTCGGATTCCCCTCAAAATTGGTATACCGGTAAAGCTTAATCTCCGTTACATTCTCGTGAAACTGTAACGCATCAGCTTAAAAATAAAAAAATACAGCATGTTATATAGCTCAAGATCAAAAGTCAGACTGCTTCGCATCAGTGCATCACAATTGGTGCACAAATTTGGCACCAAAATTGGCACCAAGTTCCGCGTAAACATATACATTTTTGTGATACCGACCTTATCCACCAAGTTGGCGCGTTTTGCCTACCCCTGCATATGAGGTGAGGTCATCAAGGAAAGCGCTTCAGATTTCGTGACGGGCTCATACCACAAGATGCACTTCATCACGCATCGCATGCTCCCTTTCATTAAAGGATGCATGTCATAATTTTCTCTGATATCATTCTGTTGAATTAACCTGAGGCTTCATGATATCTAGGCTGTGGGGGGGGGGGGGGGGCGTATCGACCGCTGTAGGACCTGCAGCTCCATACTATCAAGGGAATCTGAGGAAAGACACATGACGGTGGCCGATAACACTAGTCAGTGATGCCACGCAGAAATCAGTTGGTTGATATTCGTCACTTGACTGAGTGCGTTACATGTCCCACAAATCAATTATAAGATTACCAAAACATCCAAAATACTTTAGATCTCCCTGACACTCAAAATCTTCGCATCGCTTTGCAGCTGTACTAATCGAAAAACCGTGTTGCAGTGCCTCTGAGGCAGACCATCATATTGTTAGACCAAGGCCGGGCTACCTTATTGGATATGACTGTCCTGCCTCTAGAATTTGCTTAGTCCATGCCAATTAATGGTTCCGAGATGAGCTAGTTATATCAGCTTGCTTATCACGATTGACTCTACAAATTATTTCAATTCACTCTTGTAAGTTGACTTCGCATGACCTTTGTTTGTACCAAAATGTGACCTCGTGCACTACGGCTGACCTTCATTCACTAAAAGTAAGACGAGTAGAACCGTTACGTCAAAAGCTGGACCCGGAAGGGAGACTGTTTTTAACTGCACGGAGAGGACAAATTCCCCCCAGAAGCCAGTGACCAGACCGAACATTGCAAAAACGACAGAATTTGTGAAGATGATCATTTGACAGGCTACAAAAGCTTGTCGGGGATGCTTGAAACAGTTCGTAAGTTATCCTTTAGACTGAGTCGGTGGTGCTTTTAAGTCGCGAGTGGTCACAGGTAAAGAATTTTTCCGTAAGCGGGAAGTATTGAACGTTTCTTAGTGTATGTCCAGGACGACGTAACTGGACTTTCGAAGGTCGAAGGTGCATTTCTGCAACAAATCACAATATTCTGATTTGCATCTACTATCAGCACTCTAGACCATTGATAACAACGAATATTTTGAAAGCTGTCATGCAACAGTGGAAGGCACTGCGTAGCATTGTTCCGCTTCTTACCCTAACTTAGTTAAAACAGAGCCTTCCACCACGGAGCATTAAACCAGTGATCATTCAAGCACCAAGCGCAGATCGAGGGCCTGGTAAAACGTGCTTGTTGGCTCGGGTCGTTGTTTGAAAAATGATCCTGGTAGTGTTCTGACGTCCGTCAGCTTTCCTGGAAACGTCCGTCATACGGCGCTTAGGCGAGCCTACTCACGCTCGGCCGTCATGTAGCCAGTCATGTCACACCAACCATTAGTCCGTTTCTTTTGGTTTGGTTTTCGATTTTACCAGATCTTCATGAGTGACGGTCATTAAAATGCAATGGAACACAATGATTTGCGTGTGAAAACGAATTTCGGCCCTACTGAGCGTCAGCCAGTCCATTGTGCATCTGACGGCGACTCAAGATATTGATGGAAACGTTGCGTTCCGGCTCTTTTTGCTGCCGGCCATCATGTCACAGGCTGAGTAAGGCCAGCCTACGCGCCCGTCGTGGAGAGCTAGACCTATCGCATGGGTTCGGAACAGAAATGTCAGCGACACAGCTGCATATGATCTGCCGGCACGCGCATGCTGGGTGTAAACCGAATAACATCAATGTCCTTCACTATCCTTTTCGTGTAACATTTACGGCACCAGCAGAACGCGTCGTGCACGGTGGGACGGGCGATGCGATACAAGCTGAGAGAGTTGCCAGCTGCCATAATACGGACGGATGATGCTAAACACTATGGAAATGGAACCATCGAGACCATATTTTCGACATCGAAGCCATATCGCACAGCCTGCAAGCTTGCACCCCACACAGTCTGCTCATCCCCCACCGCGCCAGTGACGGTCCAGATCGACCTGACCTTCCCAGCTTCCTCTACAGCCACGCCAACCACCAAACATTTTGTTCGGTGCAAGATGACTACGTATTAGCCTCATGTTGCAGTTAAACTTTGGCAGGTGCATCAGCAAGAAATGCAAAGGGTCGGCTCAAGTCAACAGAGGTGGAAATTTCCTACGCAGGTGGAGGGTATGCTCCTCACCTTTATATTTTCTACACAGGTACGCATGTCCAATGACTTGGGGGTGACACCCTCGCGCTGCTCCGCACAGACTATGAATGATCCTAGTTGGGATCCGTCATACAACACACAGGCATAGGCGGAGTACACATTCTGGAACTGTTGACTCATTTGGAAGGAATGTGATGAAAGGTCATCGATTTGGGTGGGTAAGTGATGTATTATTGTGGAATTTTGTCTAGAGTGGATATGTTCATAACTTATTGGAAATACATTTGTGTGAAGCAGCGAGTCTTTTCATCTAAATATGACCAAGAGCCAAAATTGCATACGCACTACATCGATGACTTTTTTTAGCATCTTGACCCATGGGTTCGCCTCACCACTTAGGAGTTTAAGAGGGCTGCCCCCTCTCTAGTCATGCCGGCCAATCCCTTTAGATCGAAACACACAATTGTACATGCAATTCTTCTCATATATGCTGAATTCGGTGGGTTGAAAAAGTTTTAGCCTTCGGACGTTAAACCAAAAACTTTTAACGATTTAGCCTTTAAACATTGGAAAATAAAAGTATTAATTCAGTGCCAGAGACTCACCGCTAGATTTCTGTGCAAAAGAAAAGCATCAGCACCTTCCCAGTACTGGTCACATAGAAACATTGCGCGCAAAATGTGTCGATTCCATTCCTCGACGCCCTTTTTGTGGCACAGCTAGAGGAAAGCTCTCCACCGCGCGCAGAACTGTACCTCGAACCCCTGGCTGTTCCTATCATACTGCATTATAATGCAGCACACCCCATGTCTACTAAAATCCGTCCCTTACCACAAACATGGAAAGAGTTACGTATATGTTCGAACCTATAGGTCGTTTACGCAAATCTAAGTAATCTTTATCCGTGAATGGGGATGCTCAGAACACTGGGTGGAACTGCCTCTTATGACGCACGTTCTCGCCTTAGCAAACATCACGTTGGACTAAAAGTTGTAGAAAGGTGAAGCAAGCAAACTATGCTGTTTGCAGATGGCAGGCGGCAGACTGTAGAAACAGGTAAACACAGACGTGCGGATCAGTGGGTTGCAAGACTGTAGGGTAGCCCAGACTGGCGGGGCTTGTTTAAAACTCATTCTAGTTCGACCAGCCCTGCAGGCCCAGCGTTTACACCTGGGAGTAGTATTTCCCCCACATGCGTTATTGTGCTGATAGGAAAATCCACACCGAAAAACGTAGTATGAGAAACAATGCGAACATGCGCAACCGGTTTCATAAAGACCGTGGTGACTCACGTTAACACGCGCTTGGGTGCGGGTCAAATTGCCCCCCCCCCCCCCGAAGGATTTTCCACAATGGCTTTCGAACGGCGGGCCGCAGTCTACCAGATTTTGCATAGCTATATAACATTGTATGCCGGACTGTTTAGTATCAAAAATTTGGATGTGCCTCGTAAGGTCACTGACCTACAGCAAGTCCAAGGTCAAGCCATGGATTCCGCGAAGTTTATTTCTAGGGAATCGTTTGATCTGACGCACAACGTAGTGTTGGACAAAACCATACATCTTTGAAATCTTTTTTTAAAGCAACACAAAAATTAAATGAACAAATTACACGTCAGTGTAAGTCTTACCTTCAGAATTGACCTAAGGCCAATTCTGAAGGTAAGACCAAGGTCAAGGCTAAAGTAACAGCTAATGACAAAACCAACGTCAAATATTGCGATCGCAGCACGTTCCTGATCTTCATCCATAGCTGAAACCATAACCGCCGTATTGGGCCCTGATTTGGGCAAGGTTGTTTAAGTAACGCACTGGTGGAAGCAGCGTCTCACTCATTGTCCGTGAACAGTGCTGTCCACTGGCAAGTTGCATTTCAGGCGTTTAACTCGGTGCGCGTTGACGAAACCGATCAGCATAACCACCTGTGTTGCGGGCACAGCAACGACGATGTATTGAGTGTTAGGTCATGACTCGTGAGAGGCTGAATGGCCGTGGTGTTTGTGATGTTCGTGCAATGTTTAGGGTGCCTGATGTCTGAAAAGACAGTCATCTTTGCCAAATTGGACCGCTCATTGTGTAAAGGATACCGTTACTCCCGGTCGAAAACATTATGGTCCTGTCTCAGATGTCCTGTGTGTTTATATTAAAAGCTATTTACTTGAAAATATGAGCGTCGTTTAACGTCATAAGTAGTCCATACTGAACATTCAGGCATGGTGACTTTGTGGACCAGTGGAATGGATTTGAGGTATCACTATAGGTGCTAGTTTGTATGTTATTAGGTCAGACAGGCCAAAGGTCGAAAGGCCGAGAAAATCATACCTTTTCAGCCTTACATTATATCTACAATGCCATGAGACGTGCACGCAACACACAACCTGGATAGGTGTGCTTCTTTTTGAATGTGATTAGAATAGTGTATATTCTTAGAAGATTTTAGCGTATATTTATGATATATGACTCCGTTAATGTAACAATGTCGGCCCATCGCGCGCGTTCCGCGGTAGCGTCGGTTGCCGCCGGCCAGCCGATCAGGCCGTAGATCGCCGTGCAGCGCCGCTTAAAAACAGCTGCTGCTCCGAAACCAGAAAAGCTAGAAACACGTTCTTTGCCACAAAATACTTACACGTGCGGGCCACACAGGCTACTCAAAATTTAGGCGTGATTGCACAGCATACCGGAGAGGTACCTTCAAAAAAGTCATTAGGCAAGGTGCATTACCCGTTTATCAGGGCGAGGGCCAGACGCATAGTTATTTTTTATCATATCAAACCGTTCATGACGTCACTGGGTGATGCTGCTTATCACCAGTACAGGAGCGCAGCTGCGTATTCAGCTGGGGCGTCCCCTAATGCCCAAACTTGGACATGAGCTCCCTCCCCCTCCTCCAGCTTACTTTGAGGAGTGGGCTAAATTCTGGGAGAAACCCGTTCATCAGGTAGATTGCGTCATTTTTCACTGCTCATTTCCTCCCACCTCATTTTGTGAAATCTACGCCTGTGCATGACTAAAGGTCTTATAAGCTTGCTTAAGACATTTGCCCGCAAAATCATATCTCACCACATCCTCCTACCAGACACATAGCAGGAGCTTCCTGTGAAAGACAGGCGATGCCGCTATTCCGGCAGTAACGCTTGGATACGCGACACACCGTTTGCCACATCAGACTATTCATGATCAGTCCATGCTTCTCAAATGCAAGGATTGCAAGGTCAACTGCTGGTCTCCCAATCAGCGGCCGTGCTTCACTGAGCTTTGAGATCAAGGTGATTTGTTTTTGTCGTCACCCAAGCTGCGAGGAGCTTTAGGGGTCGGGGCTCTGAACTTGTTGAAAAAATATGGTTAAGCTGGTACTCTGGAATTTGACATAATCACTATAAAGATGAAGAAAAAAAGCACATTCTTCTAATCCTAGTTCACTACAATACCTTTGACGTTACCGGTTGGGTAGCATCTACTTGGTGTTGCCATTCAATTTTTAACATAAATTTGACATGGGTGTGCGTCAAGGGGGTATGGGCGGTTTCCAGATGACGTCCTAGGCTTAAAACCAAGTGATTTGCTAGCTCTGCGCAACCGAATAACTGAACGTCGAAAGAGCATGTGCTTGGACCGTTTCCTTTAATTTTAAGGTGACGTGCTTAACTCACGTGGAGCGCGACTTGCGTCGTCCAACGGCAAAAGTAGTGGGACGGCATCCTTGTATCCGCAATAGCAGTGAACTTAGATGTAGAAACATTTTACGCAAAACGACTCCGGCTGCTTCATTATGGAAGGCGCGGGTTTCTGACCGGCTCTTAGACCGGGCAAAGGTCCAAAAAGAACGGCGCGCGGCTGGCGCCGGGCCCTTCCTGTATGCTGCATTTTGTTTTCATGCTGTGCCTTTTCAGGCATGAGACGCACGCGTCCATTCGAGCAATAGCCGCAGGCGTTTACCTTGGCCTGGCTCTGAACTAATTTTTCCATTCATGAGGGGCCTGATGATAGGGTAAGTTGTGAGGCTGGCGGGGGTCTGGTCTTTTTTTGTGCCCAGTGGCGAGTCCGATATAATGTGCGCCAGTTTGCTTGATAGCGTCGTTTAAACAGCATCTGCCATATTCGAAGTCGCTTATTTTCAACACAAGAACTGACTGTGTCTGTCTTGCATCGTCTGCTTTCGTCCTATTACCTATTATTATCGTTCTCGTTACGTTCGATGGCTCCCAAAATCTCTTGAGGGATAAAACTGGTACGGTTATCGCGTAACCAGCGTGTATGTAGCTGCGCCGCCAAGCTAAAAGCTGTCCATTTATGTGGTCAACCCAAAGCAAGTGTGGTGGGTATTTCTTTTTGGGTCGAAGTTAAGTGGTCGCGATGTTGGGATTTGCGCTTGGATAGTATCGATGTGCCCCTCCGTGCCCACGCCGTCCTGTGCACTCATGTCCCTCATCGCGACTACCTCATGAACGGAAATTAACAAACAGGCTGGAGATGAGAGTGGGTTCTGCGCATCTGTTTTTCAATGCAACGTACAAAAACAAACCTTATTTTTCTCCTCGAATGACGAGAATGCAGCTGCGACCTCTTAAAACAGGAACGTTCAGTCCAAACCTGATACGTTGAACTCAACAATGTGTTTCCGGCATACATTGTTTTCATTGCATCTTTTATGTTATGCTAGCTTCGTCTTGACGCGCTTACCCCTACGAAAACGTACGTTATTGGAAACAGCTGACAAATGCGCCCAGAGAAGTTAATTTTGGGCTACTAGTATTTTATCGCATTTTAAATCTGTGAAGCAAAGAAGCACGGTCGTGGTATTGAGCAGGTAGCATTCAGCAACGACATGGATGCAACACTAATTAATCTTCTTCATTCACCAATCATCATCGAACGCGTGTATGATCTGCGCCGCAGAGAGTCTCTGAGACGGCTTGTAAACGCAGCGCAATGATGAGAACTGTTATTTCATAAAAATATAGAATTATGCGATTTATGTTGAAAGGTATTTGGAGAGCATATTGACAACACCACCCTCATCACCATACCACAAATGTACCATCGATCAAATTCATGAGGGCCTTTTAGACCAGTTGCGATCAAATCCTGTTGCTGCCCTGTACAAGGGCAAGTTGGCTGCTTTTGTGCAGCTGCAAAGTTGCAAAGTTACATCAAATGCAAGAGTGTTGCATAATTAACTCATTTACGACGCAGTGATTGTTAGGTTTGCATTGATGCGGGTAACTGATCAGGCAGCCTGCTTTGTAATGAAATCTGTCCTGCCCGTTGTGCCATAGCGACAGTGAAATGCAGAAGAGTGGCATTCGTCTGAGGTGAATCCAACAGTAATTATAAAGCTGTACGGCCGCCGTGAGACGCTTTGATGCGGCCTGCTTGCGTATGCTAGCGTCAGAAATGAAACATTGAAACCTCGAAACATTCTAGGTGCTTAAATACATATTCTGATTCCGGCTAACAAACGTGCATGAACCCATTATGAGCAGCGCTATACCATGGCTGACGTTACTCGGGTTCTGGAAATGTAGACGAAGTGGAAAAATCAAAAAGAAGAAGCAACAATGCTGAAGAACAAGAAGATACGCAGCAAAAGAGCATTGAAGGTCGGTTATTTCAAACTGAAGTATTCGTGATGACAACCATGAGCTGAAGCCCTTTCTTGCTCATGTTACGATACAGGTTAGGACATACTGTTCACATGGCAGCTCTGAAGACTCAGGACTTTCAGTTTTTGCGGGATACGTTTGATCTGCGAATGTTGTTGGCGAAGTCAAAAGGATCAATCCGTCTGACCTGTGCATACAATTTGGAGCCATAACACCGCTACTGCGGGGGTGGGGGTAAGCCTAGGTCTTAATTCAGCATGAACAACATACCCACTAAAGGCCTGTATGACAACAATGCATAGTTTAAAAAACAATGTCGATGTTGTTTCCCACTGGTACTTATGCTACCAGGGGATGAAAGGCCGAGTGTTCATTGGGATGCCAGTGCAATATATGTTAAGCGCGGTGCGCGATGGCTTGATTAGTCGCATTTTGAGGTGTGTGGTGCGAACCTATGCTGCACCCACCAGATGGTGTTCACGATCAAGCCAGACTGAGAAGAGAGCTGTATGGGTATCCATAGCTACCTTCTGGTGAGTGGAAATGGATAACTAAGATGAGAGCGCATTATATCATACAAAAACACTTTTATCTGCATAGGATTTTGTTTCATTCGAATCAAAAGATACCGGTGATAACTGCTGTTTTACGGACGCTTCAGAAGGGATCTAGACAATGTTTGCCATTATCTAGCGCAAATTGCGCGCAAAAAAATGTCCCCCCCCCCTCTACTGGAGCCCAGAAGTGCGGATAGTAAGAGCCGGGTTGGCAGGTACGGGAGACAGTGGACTGTATGCAGCGCTGTCCCACAGGCCTTTAGCGCCGTGCTTGAACCGCGGTGAAGGACAGCTTGAGCTATCTGGATTATAAACGAATTGGAATTGCGCGAGCCCCGTTTGCGTTTGTATATACGGAGGGCTTACGCTTGAGTACCATTACAATAATACGACAGGAGTCGGACAGCTGGAACAAATATCCCAAAACGCCTATGGACAAACGTACCCAATGGCGTTGTTCCTCATTGTTGCCACGCACGCTTGATAATAACTGTGTACTGTTAACGACCCACCAGATGATCCCCACAGGATTTGGGGCTAGCCAGGTGACATTCGTATCCAGCTGGATGGCAAAGTAAGCTCACCGAAGTATTTCTGGGCTAACCAAGCTGCAGAGTCTCTCAGAAGTATCAGTACAAAAATGATTAGTCATTTTTCTCAAGTAATTTGAGGCTCCAACAGACCAGACCATTTTCTGACAGCTGGACAGTTGGGAAATTGTGGTGATACTCCAAATCTAGCAGGCTTTCTCTCATGACAACACGCCCTTTTTTGTTACGCACCTCTAGTTTGGTCAGCGGTCAAACAGACGTTACCTTTTGCAGTGGCGGCGCTTCCATTAAGACACTTCTGGCACTGATGCAGATATCACCCAGGCATGTTTTTAACGAAATCATTATCTTGAACCATGATAAAACTTCGCTTAGAACGACTTATTTCAATGCATTTAACAGCCTCAGCCTATCTTGGTTGAATTGTGCTCTGAGGTTTTTCAGAATGACAGATGTGTACAAATAACCACCAGCACATGACACTGATATGACATTGACATTGACATTGGATGAAATGACAATGACAATGACAATGACAGGGAACACACACATGACATTGGAGGGAAGTTGAGAAACTATCAAAAATGTATAACGTTTTTCGAGGATAGCCCCTAAACGCGGCATGTTTCACCCAGCTTGGGTGCATGATCACCAACCTGTACCCGGCTCGAGTGCAACATCACAGGTGTCATTTAAGCTCACGGCGCTCCTTCTGAGCCCGGTTCAGAATGGAGCGACGTTGTTGCCAATATCCAGCGCGCAGTGGCTTGCGGGAGCTGGACGCCGACAGCCGCCATGGAGAATGATACGAAAATAATAGTTATCGTTTCGCTCAATAGGTGACGCCTCCCACCGATTACGTGCGCGGGAGGTAGGTGAAAATAGTGACTCAAGAGAAGTTTCCTGCTCTCACTTTCGACCCCTTCAATTTCCAAATCCGTCTCTTTGTCCCCCAAAAACTAAGCAGATGTTTCACACGTTTTAATCTTGCAGTTATGCTGTCGTGTCTTAAATGATCAACTCGCCGGATGCTGCGTCAAGTCAACCAGGTATGCACCCAATGTGTTTTACTTTAATCTTTCGTGAGTCAGGCGTTTTTAAAACGTATTCAAATAAA
Organism: Pollicipes pollicipes; assembly: GCF_011947565.3. Lineage (NCBI taxonomy): Eukaryota > Metazoa > Arthropoda > Thecostraca > Pollicipedomorpha > Pollicipedidae > Pollicipes > Pollicipes pollicipes. The sequence goes on along the minus strand of NW_023596921.1, from coordinate 8,101,491 downwards.
TTATGAGTCTGTTGCAAGCTGTGCGACTCATTCGGAATCCGATAATGTTGAATAACACATAGAGACAGATCTGAGTCAGATTCCAGCTAAGACAACTTCGATCCCAGAGTCAAATTTTGCTTCTTGCACGTCAAGTACTCATTAGAAGTGATGTGAAATGCACCATGCCCCCGGCTCTTCCCCATGGAGTCAGCATCATTTCAATCCAGTGATGCCCCCACTTCTCAGATTCAGGTTGCGTTTAGCTTACTTTTGCACTACATTAAACATACATGCCGATTTGCCTAGTTAACCAGCCATCTTCCTCAAAATGCACTATCTTTTTCGTTTGGTGATTGGCCATCGCTTAAGAGTCACAGCCGCAGGACCGACGCCGCGCGGCCTATGGAGACTGCAACGCCGGGTGTCGAGGCTGCTGTTGCTATGACTTACGAACGCGTATGTTCAAAACCATATTATATATTTTGCACCGGTGACCTATTTTAACTGAATCTTGAACATTGTAAGAGGAACGTTGATTAAATCTATTTGATATAGATTTGGGACCCCAATTCATCTACAATCTACGATCAGATAGTCCTCAACACGTCTGAAAGAACACATAAAAGTATTTAACTGGAGTCTATGTGACAGTTATTGGACCACCTGCAGCGATTACGGATGTTGCTGCGTCAGTGAGGGTTTTTGTGCTGATCCGGGGCCAACTGCGTCAGTCAGCAGGCCTCCCGTGTCAGGGAGGGGAACAATGTGATATGATGTACTCTTCCAAGGGCCTCCGGATCGACCAGGGGATTCCGCACCGCGTCACCAGAATGGCAGCCAGATGGCACTTAACGATTGGATGGAATTACATCAAAAGCTTACAGATTACAGATTTATCACCAGAATGGCAGAATGGCAGCCAGATGGCACTTAACGATTGGACAGATTACATCAAAAGCTTCGGCCCTTGACCGAAATAGGTAATGTGCCCCCGGTGTCCTGCTCAAGAGGCCCCTTGCTCGGAAGAAAACAAGGGGTCTCAATATTGCTGAATAGAGTGTGGGTCTTATTATTGTTGAATATGGACGGTGGAAATGAGCAAAAAAAAGACAAGGCTTATTATTGTTGAATACAGAGGGTCGAAGTAAGTATAAAAAAGCCATCCAATGTTTGCCTAAGAGCGTTCATTTTTTCCAAAATGGACTAGTGAAACAGATTACATCAAAAGGTTCAAACTTGCCGGCCGCAACCTCGAGAGCAAGGAAAGCGATTGCCTGGGTTGTAGCTTCCATAAAAGCCAACGGCATCGGTAACTGCAAGTGCCACCAGACGACGGGCGCCCTGTTAATCTATCTTCTGGACAGATTAACAGTGACAGAAACACGAAAAATGGAGGTTCTACCTTTACTCTCACAGCTCCAGAACTAGATTCCTGCACCACCTCGCGGTGCTCTAAGGGCCAATCCGTTCTTATCATCAGTCTAAATTTCGCACATGTGAAGTATGCGCCCAGACTGTCCTCTAAATGCAACACTTCATGTCCTGAAGCGTTCAAAAGTACTTCTTTCAGAAGCGTCATCATTTCGTCCACCCGTTGGTCACTGCTCAGTGTTAGCCGTTGGGCCGACGCTGCGCCGACGCTGCGCGGCTTCCGCGCAAGTCTTCTCCATCGCTGCCCGCGAGAAACAATCTTGAGTCAATCTTGAGTCACAAGCTGCGTCAGAAAGGAGCATGTTCTGATTTTCGAAGTTCATGCAGGCACAGCCACCCAATGGGAGACTGGAGACGGAATTACCAGCATTTCAAAAATACCTTTCCTGCGGAAGAGAACAGGGCTTCTTTAAGCAAAGCCAAACAAAAATAAAATCTTAAGTATGACTTAAGGCGAACCTAACGAGCGAAACACGAAGCGGGTTTTAATGTAACAAGCTTAAGAGACAATAAGGTGTGTTTTTGCCGAAGTCAAAATTGGTATCGTACCACTATCGTACCACCGCTGCTGTGGTGTTTGTAGCACGGTGGTCAAAAATAAAATAATTTCCAAGTGTAGCTTCTAGATCCTGTCCGCTCTCAGTTCGTCGTTGTATTGACTGACTTGGGGGCCGTCGGGTCGGGTCGTTGACTCGCGGTCATGATTGCATCCACGACTCAGTCGATGTCATTCGTCGTTTGTCAAGAGTGCGGGTCTTCTAGATGGCGAAGTTCACACGGGACTGACTCAGCTGTAAAACCGTGTGTGCCTCAACTGGTTGTGTTCGCAAGAAGCGAGAATATTTATCATAGCATAAGCTCGTAGGTGAATCCTGTGGAGAAATATTCAAGCTCTGAATTATTAAGAAACTCGGCAGATCATCGCAGCTCTCCGCTATAATACAAGATTCCCTATCATCCTTCACACCGAACAGCTGAGTGCAGCTCTCCATACGTACAATTCCGCCGCATTGGTTTCATTTAGGACCGCAAGCAAAGCGCGCGCGAGGGGCGCTATCGTGAATGGATGTATGTTGAGGGTTGTTCGGCGGGACAATAATCTTATAGGTATGTCTAAATAATGGCTACGGGCCCATTATGCTTGCTCGTTGCACGGCGCATACTTAACTGCCAGCAAGAGGTACCCGGCTGCCTTGCTGCGCAAAGAGGCGTGTGCAGCGCCGACTGTGCCACCTCTCGTGCGTAACGTCCGCTCGTACCTCAGCGATATGAATTCGGTCTGTTAACATTTATAAGATGCTCAGCACTCATGTGTTTCCTAGGCATATTGCTTGAGGATCACTCTTCCATGCACTAAGATATGGCAGGAATACTTACTTTTTGGGTTTCTGCTTGCCTAGCTATGTGGCCAGGTGGCACTTGGCTCATGTTTGACATGACTTCAAGCCACACAACACAAATTCTCATCTTGGTGCACATTGTGTCCTGCTTGATCTCTTTCAGCCTTTGATAGATGTGTCAGTCACCTGGCTGCCAGTCTGCCAGCCAGCCAGCCAGCCAGTCAAGCCAGTCTGCATACAATCCATTCACTATACCAAATGCAGGGGTGATATGGGCAGCATCGTAAACCTGATACCTTTGTGTTTTGAGCTCAGGTCCAGCCAAACTGCTAGAAGTTCAAATTATTTTGTGCCAAAAATTTCTGGAGCTTTCGCATGAAATTGCTTTGGAACATATTTGTTCTTAGCACATTGCTTCTTTCTCTGCCAAAATTGATGGCAGCACCAAACTCAGAGCACTTGGGTTTACAAGGGATGTGTCTTGAAATTTCTGCAGTGTATTGTATCATATTCAGTATAATATGTATTTTTTGCAGTATCACCTGCAGAGATGTTATTTTATCCTTCCTCAATTTTTGCTGAATGTTTTTGATGGTTTTGCTGTTGCACACCCTGTTTCCCATAATCCCATACACAAATGGTGTCCTGCTCAATCCCAATGCATGCCTTGCTCTCACAGGTAATGTGGCTGACACCAATTCAGTCTGGAACACACTCGTGGGCGGCACAGCTGGGGAGGGGGTGCAGTCAACTTCCCTGTGTGGAGGCCAATAGTATGTTTTCCCCCCTGAAAAAATCGGGAGGCCCTTTTTCGTCAAATAAAGGCATTGTAGCTACACCTAGTGTACCAGAGTTCATGTCTAGGAGCCCACCAGAACTAAGCTAGTGGGTAACAATTTTTGCTCACAAGACCTGGTCAAAAGATCAAGAATTAGCAGGCTAGGTAAAGAGACCCACTTTCTGGGTTTTCTGTGGTCTCCTACATAATAAGGTAATTAAGGGTTTAGATCAGGAGGCTCAATGTTGTATTGAGGTGTATCCTTTTTTGTTCACTCAGGAGGCACATGTTCAACCAAGCATGCTGTTGTTCTAGTTAAGAAGGCACCCACTATATTAAGGAGACCCCATTTGTGGAACAGAAACCCCTTTCCTTGCCTCAGATGGCCACAGATCTAGATCAGGATGCCCTGGTTTGGGATGGTGAGGCCCATTGGCTAGATTTGGAAGCTCCCTTTCCTGGGACAGAAGATGCTGCTTTAGGTTAGTAAGGTCCTTTGTTGGATAATTGGAAGCCCCATTCTATATTTTAATTGTCAACACATATGCATTTGCATACATGCAGTGATCTGAGAAGGGGGGGGGGGACACATGTCTGCAGGGTCTCTCCCCCTTAGGTGTGATAATGTGTGGGAGGCCTGTGTGGAGGCCCTGTGTGGAGGCCCCATTTTATCCAGGAGGGCCCTGGAAATCCTATGCCCCTATTCAAGACATGTGCCTCTCCTGGATGCATTAATGAAATTAGATCAGACATCAACTTTCAATTATAAAAGAGATACCAACATGTCATTACTTGTCATGGAGGATGGAGGCAATGGTCATTGACAGTGCTGAATTACCAGATAGTGTATCTTTTTCTCCACGTTCTGTCATCTGCAGAAATTTGAGGATGCCCTAGAGACTGGTCAGGCACTAACAGGTCTCAGGCCCAAATTGTTGTCTCAGGCCCAATTGTCTGTCCAAGTTTAATTGAATTTGATCTAAAAGCCAGCCAGCTTGAGAGTTGCATGATTACATTGTTGCCATTTGTTGCGTCCTTTTACATTGTTGACAACTCCCAGGTAATAGTTCCAGCATATGTAAGAAGTATAAACCTCATTTTTTAATTTTTTTTATTGTTCCCCATTTCCAGCAAATGTTCCTATGTCATAGAACTCTCAAATGGAGGAGGTCAATACCAGCCATGCAATATGATCATAAGTGGGTCGGCCAAGCTGAAGTTATACCTGACAAATGCTACTTGCAGTATGTTTGTATACATATCCCCACAACACCTTTTTACTACTTACATGATTATCAGTAAGTAACAACTGTCAATACATTATCTTCATGATTTGTGACATGGCTGCTATTGACAGTTGTGAAATGATTTTAGTGGTTTTGGTTATGCACAACTTGCTTCCTGTAATCCAGACACAAAAGTGTCACTGCTATAATCCTGAAGCGTGCCCTGCCCTCACAGATAATGTAACAGACACCATTCCAATTTGAAACGCACAAATTAGATTACATAGCACATGCACTTGCAGCTATAGGAGAGCTTCCAGCATGCCATTGCTTGTCACTTAGAGAGAAGCACTGGCCATTGGCAGTACTGAATTGTCAGATAGCTGGTCTATATGACCCTTTTGGTTTTGGTTTTCAATATAACTTTGTGGGCTGCAAGTCGACTATCCCACTGTGAAAGTCGCTGGCAGGTGTAAGAGGCGTAACTGGTTTCCGAGCTTATATTGTCGACCTCTCCGCTGATGGATGGCATGCCGCGCTGTGTACTTAGGCATATAACTAGCGACTGCTCGGTTTCAGCTGGCGGTCGGGCAGTGAGGGTGGCCGTCTGAAGTCCGCGCCGCCGCCGTCATGACGTCCATCATCAAGGTGCAGACGCTGACCGGCGCCGACGGCGAGACGCCCCACTGCCACCTGCTGCAGGTGGACGAGTGCCGCTTCCTGTTGGACGCGGGCTGGGACGAGAACTTCAACCTCGCCTACCTCAAGGACGTGCGCAAGCACATCAACCAGATCGACGCCGTGCTGCTGACGTTCCCCGACCAGGCGCACCTGGGCGCGCTGCCTTACCTCTTCGGCAAGTGCGGCCTCAGCTGCGCGGTGTACGCCACTGTGCCCGTCTACAAGATGGGCCAGATGTTCCTGTACGACCAGTACCAATCGCGCCACAACACCGAGGACTTCGACGTGTTCACGCTCGACGACGTGGACTCGGCGTTCGACAAGATCGTGCAGCTCAAGTACAACCAGAGTGTAGCGCTGAAGGGGCGCGGCCAGGGCCTGACCATCACGCCGCTGGCCGCCGGTCACATGATCGGCGGCACCATGTGGAAGATCGTCAAGGACGGCGAGGAGGACATACTCTACGCCGTCGACTTCAACCACAAGAAGGAGCGCCACCTGAACGGCTGCGACCTGGAGCACGTGTCGCGGCCGTCGCTGATGATCACCGACGCGTACAACGCCACCTACCAGCCGGCGCGGCGGCGGCAGCGCGACGAGCAGCTGATGACCATCATCTTGCAGACGCTGCGCGGCGGCGGCAACGTGCTGGTGGCCATCGACACGGCCGGCCGCATGCTGGAGCTGGCGCACATGCTCGACCAGTTGTGGCGCAACAAGGACTCTGGTCTCATGACCTACTCGCTGGCGCTGCTCAACAACGTCAGCTACAACGTGGTCGAGTTTGCCAAGTCGCAGATCGAGTGGATGAGCGACAAGCTGATGCGCAGCTTCGAGGGCGCGCGCAACAACCCGTTCCAGTTCAAGCACATGCAGCTGTGCCACTCGCTGGCCGAGGTGAACCGCATCCGCGGCCCGAAGGTGGTGCTGGCCAGCTCGCCGGACCTGGAGTGCGGCTTCTCGCGCGAGTTGTTCGTGCAGTGGTGCACGAGCGCCAAGAACCACGTGATCCTGACGTCGCGCACGAGCAGCGGCACGCTGGCGCGCGAGCTGGTGGCCAACAAGCGGCGCGCGCTCTCGCTGCAGGTGAAGCAGCGCGTGCGCCTGGAGGGCGCCGAGCTCGAGGAGTACCGGCGCCGCCAGCTGGAGGCCAAGCGAGCGCGCGCGCTCGAGCTGGCTGGCGACGTCGACTCGAGCGACGAGTCGGACGCCGGCGAGGCGCCGCTGACCGCCGACGGCCACGCGGAGCACGACCTGGTGCTCACCAACGGCAAGCCCAACCCGCTTTTCTACAAGTCGAGCAAGCGCCAGCACCCCGTATTTCCGCACGTGGAGGAGCGCATCAAGTACGATGACTACGGTGAGCTCATCCGCGCCAACGAGTTCGCCGTGGCTGAGGAAGAGGCCAAGCCGGAGCCGGTGCCGGAGGAGGTCGAGCCGGCGGACCGCGAGATGCAAGACGTGTCGACGGTGCCGTCCAAATGCCTCGCCTACTACCGCACCTTCAACGTCGCCGCCGGCGTGACGTACATCGACTTCGAAGGCCGCACGGACGGCGAGAGCCTTTACCGCATTCTGGAGCAGCTGCGGCCGCGCCGGCTCGTGCTGCTCCGGGGCACCGACGACGTCGTCCAGCCGCTCATCCCCAGGTTCTCGCAGGTGGGTGCCGCCACCGCTGCCGTATTCGCCGTGTTCGCATTCGCCGGGTACGGCTGGTGGCAGCGTGACGTGTCTGCAGAAGTGCCGACCTATGCGTTAGCGTGGGTTTGAGAGCCAATTCGGTGCCTTAGATGCAGTCAAGATGGAAACGCGACGGTCGCTCCCCCCGTTGAAATGCGTTCTTCCGCTGTTGTCCAAGCTGTGCTGAGATGTCCTGTTTAACGTGTCATGTACGAGCTTTGTGACGACCCTGGCCGAGCTCCCTATACCTTTGTGGATGAAGTAAGCCATCTGGGTGTGCCCAGCACATAGAGGCGTCCATGATCAAATCTCCATGGCCCGTGGTCCTGGCGAACGGCTATCGCTCCACGATACCCATGTGAATCGCCGGGCCGGTGCCCCACACTGGCCGGCCGGAAATGCCGCGCCAGAACCATCATCCGCACGAGCATGGGTTTGATATGGTCGGGTTGTATCATCTGGTCGGGAAGTTGATTTTTTTGCATTCTTGTGCTTCTTGTTTTGGAAGTTGTGAGTGTTTGGTTCGGTTGGCTAAGTCTCAAACGCCCCTCAAAATGACCGAGAGTGCGGTGCGGTGGCGTTCCTTGACGCGTGTTTTTTTTCTCCCGCCGTCAGGTGGCGGAAAAGGTCCTGGTGCCTCGTGCCGGCCACCCAGTGGACGCCACCACGGAGTCGCACATTTACCAGGTGCGGCTACGCGACTCGCTGGTCTCCTCGCTCACCTTCTCCAAGGGCCGCGACGCCGAGGTGGCCTGGCTGGACGGCGTGGTCACCATGGCAACCGACCAGCGACGCTCGGACGTGACGGCACCGGCCGCTGACGTCGCCATGGAGACGGAGGAGGACGCCGATGAGCCCATTCCGACGCTGGAGCTGCTGCCGGCCGACCAAGCGCCGAGCCACCCTACCGTGTTCATCAACGAGCTGCGCCTCTCGGACTTCAAGCAGGCGCTGGTACGACTGGGCATCGCGTCCGAGTTCTCCGGCGGTGTACTGTGGTGTTGTAACGGCACGGTGGCGCTGCGTCGCCAGGAGCAGGGCCACATCACCATCGAAGGCTGCCTGTCGGACGACTTCTTCCAGATCCGCGAGCTGCTGTACGGCCAGTACGCCATCGTATGAGGCCGACCGGCGGATAGGCCGCGGTGCGGGTCGTGGGGCGGCGAGCGTGGACGCGTCCCGTCGGCCAACAGCTGTGATTAGACAACGGCGCGTCGAGGCGTGCTCGGAGCGTGCGGAGGTGGCGCCCCCTGAGCGGCTCACAGAGTGCCCCAGGGGGCCAGAGGCCGGCACCGAAGACGCGCTTTCGAACTGGTGCTTGTCAGCGTCGTTGGTGTTTGCAGACATCACTTGCCACGATAGCAATGCTGGGACGTGACCAGGTGCATGAAGAACGGGCCGACTGCTGATGGTGATGTTGGCTCATGTGTTGCACTGCTGCGAACGCTGACGTGTGTAATGGGTTCCGGGCTTCTTTGCGATCCTGCGCTGCCTCAGTTCCGTTGGGTTATGTTGATCTCTGACAACTCGAGGACGCTCGCGGACTATGTGAATGCAATTGCTCCGGATGATCTGGACATCGTGCGTGCAGAATACACGCCGGACTTACAGGGAGATATTTCATACAAATCAGACATTTCAGTTCTGGGAGTTTGCTAGTCGTAAAGCGACTTGCCGATGACATAATTCCTTTTTTGAAGATAGAATCCAAAAAACTCGGTGGTCCCAACAATCCATTAAACTGCGTTTGATTCCACCTTGTGTTCAACTGTTGACAAGCCCCACCGCGCAGTTGCAGCCAATTGGGCGAAGAAGCTCTCAACCAGTTGTAGAACCGATTTTCTTCCACTTCTTACTATGCAATTGCGTTGGGCTCACGGCTAAACTTATCCTAAGCTCGGAAGGAGCATCCGTGCTGCTAAGTCCTTCCCTCATGTATCGCTAAGCGGAATAATCGCGTGTTCCTCGTCACTGCGCGAACAGCTGTTGGCAGACGCCTGAGAACCGCCCCTCGTTATGCCGTACGTGCACCTCAGTTGTCACACTTGATTGGGTCAAAGTACCAATGAACTTGAAAAAGCCAGACTAAACAGCTCCTGATAACGTTTTCGGAGGTTGTGAACGTTTGCTAATAGATAGCGTTTTTGTTCACAAACACGCTAGCTGCGACGCCTCAGAAATGTAAGCGGGTGGTGATTTCGAGTCTGTCATGGTCAGACGGACATCTGTGTACACATCGTTTTCTCCCATCGATGTATTTGATTTCAACATGGAGTTGTCTGGAGTAACCGCATCCCGGCGGGGGTGCTTCTTTTTGCAAACGGTTGCCCTCGCGCTCAAAAACAGCGGAAAGGAGGCTGGTGTTACGCCGTGTGGCATTGCCGTAGCGACAAAATACGGTGACTCGTGCCGGCGGAGGACCACCGGGTCCGATGACCAGCCGCGGGCACTGTCCTTGCTGAGGTCACCCGACCTTGCACGGAATCCCACGGAGACCGGCGCGGCAGCACTGAGCTGGAAAGGCCGAGGTATTTTGTAGCACCGCTCACCGCTGCGCAGGATGTGGTTGGCATAATGACCGGTAGCATTGTACGGATGTGTTTACTGGTAACTAAAACAACTGTAGGTTTGTATTGATGTCTGTATCTGCCATGCTTCGAAAACACCGATGTTGCAGAAGTTTCTTCAGTAATAATGGTCTAATTGGTAACGGCGCTTGGAATCACGACCGATTACAGGATCGTTGCTGCGACGTGGAATAATTTGTTCCGTCACAAAGATTTTCTGATCTTGTTCGTGTGCTTAAATTCGTATGGCATAACGTTACGGATAACATATATTATGCAGATTAACAAAGTACAGGATCTCCAATTACTTTCCCTTACTTTCCGCCTACTCCCTGAGTTTCTGATATCATAGGCTGGTAAAGTATACGGCCTAGTCCTGTCCTCAAAATACTATTTGGGCCCTGTATCGCTCACTGTTCATAAGTTTTTTTTTCAACGTTGCCCCAACATGACTAAACTTGAGGGTCGGGCCGTAACTGATTTAGCTGTAAACCCGTGTGACTGGACATTGCATATCACAAGCATGCCACTGTTGCCCCGTGTAACGGATTGGCCCTTCCCTCCGCCGTAATTTCTCATGACGCCGTGAACCGACCACTCACACATCCTGGCAAATTGACTGCGCGGCTCGAGGCATGTCACACCGACCACACTGCCCTCCGTTTCGCCGAGTCGCCTCTTCGGCCGGCGGGACGCCTCGCTGCTCTGGCCAGCCCTGCCCTCCATCTCGCCGAGTCGCTTCTCCGGCTGGCGGGGGCGCCTCGATACCCCGCCCCTGCCGTGGTCCACCCTGCCCTCCATGTCGTCGAGTCGCTTCTCCGGCTGGCGGGGACGCCTCAGGACTTCGCCCCTGCCCTCCATCTCGTCGAGCCGCCTCTCCGACCGGCGGGGGGCCTCGAGGCCACGCTTCTACTGTGGCCAGCCCTGCCCTCCCTCCACCTCGCCGAGGCCGAGCCGCCTCTCCGGCCTCGAGGCGCGCCACAACGGCGGCCCGCCCCGCATGGCCATCAGTCTGGAGACGGGGCTTGCGGCACGGTGACCGGTATCACCGCGGGCGGCCGGTGACGCGTGGGACGGACGCAGCTGCTGCCGTGCATGGTCCGGCGCGCCGCCCGGCCCGGCCGCCACTCGTGCGCCGCTCTCGCCAGCGACAGGTAGGTGAGAGTCTCCGGGCCAGGGCGGCGGCGGCGCCAGGCGGGTGGGTGTACGCGAGGCCCGACAGGTCGGGCGGGACGGTGGTCCAGTGTTTCGTTCCGCTGGTGGTCGCTGCGGTCCTGGACGTGATGTACGCAGCTTGCGGGGCTACATTCGCGCTGCAGTGATCCGAGGTCCCACGGTTGTCGCGCAAATAGTGTTCCAGAAGCGAGTTTTCATCCCGCGCGCAAATGTCCAAAAACGAATGAAATGCCGCAGCTATCGCACGTGCATTGCGCGCAATATTCGCACGCGTGTAAATCTGCAACTAAAGGTGCGTTGGATCAATCCATGTTGAATTCGCTTTCGAATTTCTGACGTGCCAAAGCTTGCTGCTGAAATCTGCCTCGTCAAGATACAGCCCTGAGGGTGTAGAACTCGTGAGGCGCGCTGTGACCACCCCACGCGCCATGACGAAGGCGCTGTTTACATCCGGACTGGTAGCTGAGTCATCGTTAGCTGAGTCAATGAGTCCACATGACCGCCTGCTCACCACACTTCTCTGCCTGTTGTCTCGTTTTGAGCTCTGCTATGTTGCGAATGATGGCTATGGGGCCGCCGCTCTTCCCGCGAAGCGCACCTTTCCCACGCTTCGCCAGTCTTCTACAAGACGCACCCTTTATTCAGCCCCTGAGGAGCATTAGCCTCCACTCTTCGCCCATCCTCCCTAAATTTCTACCCCTTATGTTTTACTCACTTTAAATTCGGCTTCCAAACGTTCTGTCTCTGCCGTGTTAGTGAGACACAATGCGTTAGTTCTGCCGACCCGCCGTCGCACGCGCGCCACCAGCACGAGAAAGCTCACACCGGAAGTCCGGTTTTTTATTCGCAAGTTCTCCGAGGGGGTACCCGACTGTGAGCACTGGCATGCCCTTCGTGTCTGCGAGGGTGACTGCAGACACAAGTCACGTGCCCATCCGATGCGCGCGTCGGGCCGTTGGCCGCACTGTGCGCCAGCGCTGGGCGCGCCCCTGACGGCACCGCGCGCGCTCAGCTGGCGGCTGCCGTCCAGGGGCCGCGCTCTGCTCGGCTCGGCGGGCCGACGGACGCCACAAGTAGGCCGCGGTCTCGCCGGGGAGCCGAGGGCCGTGGCTGGGCTGGGAGCTGACCGGGCGCCAGCGCAGGCACTCCGGCGCGGCAGGAAGGAGCCCCAGTCGCTCGGGCGGGACCTCTGAGCATCGGCCGGGTCACTCAAGACCTCTGAGTGACGGCTGAGACACTCAAGACTTGCGAGCGCTGGTCGGGTCACTTGAGTTTTCTTGAGTGCGAGTCAGGACACTCGAGGCATTCGAGTGCTGGTGGGATTGTTCAAGACAGTGCTGTTCGGGACAACGCGAGACCTTCAGTGTTGGTCGGGCCGCTCGTGACTTCGGGGTACTGGTTTGGTCTGTTACGACGTCCGACTTCTGACTAATGAGCACAGCAAGCAGGCAGCACACATCCTACTTCGGGGATATTTCAGCGCACATCGGCCAGGTAAACGTATAACCTATAGACAAAGCGTGACTTCTCTGGCGAGCGCAGCTGGGACAGGAGCAGGCATCGTACATTGTCCGCTTGTACTAACATCGGCAAAACGTGCACTCAGTATGCATGCCACTTGCTTTGTCCGTGACAACCCTTGCATGGCAGTTACAGTTCTGCGCGCTGTTTCCCTTCTGGCCCATCCCAGCAGCGCCGCGCGTGGCCCGCGGGTCTGTTGTGCACAAGCCTGACCCGGCACTTTGCACGGTCATGAAACGCTCGGGAATCAAGGCGCCTGAAATTTTAGCCTTCAATGAGTTTAGCCGACGTGGAGCTATGTATCCCACCCGCCTGTCTCATGTGCGTGACGTTTAGTTGTCCACACGTTGCCGAGATAGCCTGGTTTCAGAGCTGTGAGCTAGTCTGACCCCAATTCACTTCCTAGTGGGAAGTCACCGGCCCCCGGTAGAGCACGTCAGGGAAGGTCTGTACATCCCGCTTTGTTTTCGTTTGGTTTCGCGCGATCTTTCTACAGGCGCTATTTTGAAGTTACGGGAGTAGGGATAGATGACTACTAAGTTACAGGATTAGAGGGAGACAACTACGAAGCTGCGGGATAAGGCAGTGAAATAAAAGGTTGGGTTGTGACGTGGGCCTTTGAGTCATGTTGGGTCCGAAGGCTCAGAAGGTTGGGTTGTGACGTGGGCCTTTGAGTCATGTTGGGTGCGAAGGCTCAAAAGGTTGGGTTGTGACGTGGGCCTTTGAGTCATGCTGGGCCTGAAGGCTCAAAAGTTTATCCGATAGCTGCCGTGCTCTAAACTCTCAGGAGGCATAGCATGCGCGGGTGCTGGACGGAGCTGACAGCCGGGACAGCTCGAGGTCTCGCTGCCTGGTGAGTGACTGATAGAATCCCTGTCTGGCCAGGCGTACAGGGACGCAGGACATAGCGCGAAGAGGCTGAGTGCGATGTGCACGCTCAGGGCAGCGGCAGCGCCTGTCCGTCGCCTCCGTTTCCATCCCGAGACGTGCCACCGTCCACCGCACTCAGCTACCGATCATGAGTCTGCGCTTCCGAGGCATATTGAAACCGGTCAGATTAGTCATCGCTACTGGCTCAAACCGTCGCCAATTCAGCTCGTGAAAGCTGGGTGAGCGGGTGGCGTAAGTGCACCGTGATGCGCACTTAAACAAGGTCAATTCCGTTTTAAATATTTGTGCTTCAGTCGAGCCACGTGCTGCGTATGAGCACGCGCGCATACACGCGTGGGTAGCTGAACGCCGGCATCAGCAGGGATCGCGCGACACTTGGCCAGCCTTCTCCGGCACGCACGGCACGTAAGCGTTGCTGGCATTAATCTCCCTTAAGGTCAGCCGCGATTCACGACATGCGCTGCATTTATATTGCCCCCAAACTCAAGAGCGTGAGCGGCCGTTCAGACAGTCGGAATCACACGTAGCTGTTGCCAATCAATTCCGTGGCTGTTGTCAATCATTCCATATGCTCGCAAAATCGATGGACACGCACTTGCCGGGCGGGATTGTTGGCTGGACGTCAGCCGCTGATCCGACTCGTCCTCGGGTGACGTGGCTAGGGTCCGGGCTGCGGCCATTCCCCTCCCCGTCCGTCCGCGTGTCGCGTTTGGCTATCCGCCGTGTCCTGGTGTTCGCCTCCGCGGCGGTCGCGTGCGCGCGGCCCGCTGCAGATAACGACCCCGCGCTGTCATCCCCGGGGTGGCGACCAAGGGATGGTGGCCGGCTCAGCCAGTGGTGGCCGGCTCGGTCAGTGGTGGCCGGCTCGGTCAGGGGTGCCCGACTCGGTCAGTGGTGGTTGGCTCAGTCGGGGGTGGCCGGCTCGGTCAGGGATGGCTGGCTCGGTCCGTGGTGGTCGGCTCAGTCAGGGGTGGCTGGCTCAGTCAGGAGTGGCTGGCTCGGTCAGGGGTGGCCGGGTCGGTCAGGGGTGGCCGGCTCGGTCAGGGGTGGCTGGCTCGGTCAGGGGTGGCTGGCTCGGTCAGGGTGGCTGGCTCAGTCAGGGGTGGCTGGCTCGGTCAGGGGTGGCTGGCTCAGTCAGGGGTGGCTGGCTCGGTCAGGGGTGGCCGGCTCGGTCAGTGGCTGGCTCGGTCAGGGGTGGCTGGCTCGGTCAGGGGTGGCTGGCTCAGTCGGGGGTGGCCGGCTCGGTCAGGGGTGGCTGGCTCGGTCAGGGGTGGCCGGCTCAGTGTGGGGGCAGCACATGCACCGTAAATCCACCCACCGCCAACTCAGAGGACTTCCAGGTTTATGTCTCATCATTTGTAGCCTACATGCCAAGCGCTGAGTATGAATGCTGAGGGTACGCCACAGAAAACACTCTGACATCGATCTGCTCTCCGTCTACCTTCCCGGTGGAGGGGGGGGGGGGGTCGACCTGCGTGTGACTCCGCCGCGTGCTGCGTGTGTCGCCGCCGCCGCGGCCTGGCTGACTGAGACCTGACCCTGCGCCCTGTCGGCAGGATGAGGGCCGGCCTGCTGTTGCTGCTGAGCCTGGCGGTGGCCTCTGGCCTCGTGGCCGAGCCCCCCACCGTACCGCCAGCTGCTGCGAAAGGTGGCCGCCAGCCAGGAGCTGCGCCAGTATATGCGCCAGGACCCCAGAGGGAGCCAGTCGAGCCCACCGATCGGTGACGACCTCGACAAAACCACGGTACGCCACCCGAAGTCGCGGAGCTCGCTGTAATCCCAGACCCTCTCGTGCGGTCACCCAGCATGCGGACTAAGCCTCTACCGTATTGTTCAGAGTATATGACTAGGCCGTTGTCATTGATGCTTTATAAGCTGGCGTTGTCCTAATAAAGCAACTCCAGTCGTAAGTCACTGCCCTCTCAAACCTCAGGTGGTCTGCTTTACCAGAAGTGGCCATCATTTTCATAACCAGAATTTTCACCGTTTGACCATGTTCCATGTCATGTTTTCTGATAACCTTGTAGTTGAGGTTAAAGAAAAGACACATAGTTGCAAAGGGCTGAAATTCAGAAGGGCACACGCTATCCACAAGGTTTCGGGAAAAGCGGACAAGATTCAAACTTCCGACAAACGCTCCGGAACAAAAACCATGAAGTCGCAAGCAAGAACAAACAACATATCTGGTCACGCAGGCTTCGACAGTGAGGCTCCGTCCTATTAACACCGCTAAAAGCCCAATCTCTTCCAGCCGAGGCGCCATAACTCCCCCAATCGCAGCCCGCTGTGCGGAGCCGGGTCCCGGGCAGCGTCCGCGCGCCGGGACCGCCACACTCCAGCCACGCCAGACGGCCGTTCGTCGGCAGATGTGACGCATTTGGCGCTATCTCACGGCCGGCGCGTGCCGCGTGTTTTACACCGCGCGGGCTCACGGGCGCTTGGCTGGCGTCACCTCTCGCTGGGACGGTGGCAGCTGACGTCTGCGCGTGTGATATGGCATAGGTGTGGCGCCGTGACGGGCAAGCGACACGCTCGCCCCCGGCCGGAGGGAACGTGCCAGATGTCACGCAGAAAACATCGAAGTTGACACACGGTGATTAAGATGCTCAGACCTGACCTTGACTGCCAAAGTGATATCCAACATGGCGATAATGTAAGAGTACCAGATGGGGACATAGATCCGGACAGCGAATGGTCAGATCTGGACAGCGAATGGCCAGATCTGGACAGTGAATGGTCAGATCCGGACAGCGAATGGTCAGATCCGGACAGCATGCGAGCCGAGTGTTCAATGGCTTGGAATTGACAGGATAACTACGCGTTAAGACCGAAACCAAATGACGTTATACGCGTGACAATATCACAGCCATCGATGGAGCCGTGGGTGTGTGCATAGAAACCTCAAACGAGGAGGAAATTTTGAATGAAGTCATGATATTTGCCTGGCATTGCTACGCCATAAGCTTTCAGCTGCCGTTACTGGGCTCAAACAGACATCATATATTGCTGTGTCGCTAACGAAGCACTCTGCCGGTGACGGACCACTCTGCCGTGATGGACCACTTCGCCGATGACGGACCACTCTGCCGGTGACGGACCACTCTGCCCGTGACGGACCGCTCTGCCGATGACGGACCACTCTGCCGATGACGGACCACTCTGCCCATGACGGACCATTCTGCCGATGACGGACCACTCTGCCGATGACGGACCACTCTGCCGATGACGGACCACTCTGCCGATGACGGACCACTCTGCCGATGACGGACCACTCTGCCGATGACGGACCACTCTGCCCGTGACGGACCACCCTGCCCGTGACGGACCACTCTGCCCGTGACGGACCACCCTGCCGTGACGGACCACTCTGCCCGTGACGGACCACTCTGCCCGTGACGGACCACCCTGCCGTGACGGACCACTCTGCCCGTGACGGACCACTCTGCCGTGACGGACCACTCTGCCGTGACGGACCACTCTGCCCGTGACAGACCACTTTGCTTGTAAAGGACTACTCTACCCGTGACGGACCACTCTGCCCGTGATGGGGCACTCTGCCCGTGACGGATCTCCGACGGACCTCGCCGTTCGTGACATCAACCCGTCTGTGACATCAGCTGGAGCTGATCCGGGAGCAGGGCTACCCGGCCGAAGAGCATGACATCACCACCGGCGACGGCTACATCCTGACCGTGCACCGGATCCCGCACGGCCGGGCGGGGCCGGGCGCCGAGCCGCGGCCCGTCGTCCACCTCCAGCACGGCCTGCTCTCCTCCAGCTCCGACTGGATCATGCAGCCGCCCGAGAGGGCGCTCGGTATGTGCGGCCGCGGCGACGCGCGCTCAGGCATCGGGGCTCTAGGGAGCTGGCCTCTAGGGAGCCTTCAAGCGACGTGCGCTGACGTGCGTCCTCAGGGGATCAGGTGACTGGGTCTGACAGGCTCCCGGGAGGACGCCAGGGATGGACTCCAGGTGGGCTGCCGCGTCAGCAGTGTGTCCTGGGACGGCCAGCGTGTTCACGGAGCTCGGATGGGCCGAAGAATCGCGTGGCCTTCAGAGAACCAGCCCCTTCCACAGAGGTGCTTCGATGCTGCTCCATGGACGCTGAGCCGAGCGAACGGCAGTCCACCGACCACGATCTGGTCGTCGTCGTTGGAGCGCGGACAGTGAAGTGGTCTGTCGTGATTCCGGCAGTGGTACCGCGCAGGGAGAACGTGGCCAGATGTACGGTGGAGGAGACCATGGCAGAGAGTACTCCCGGTGTGAGGAAAAGCTCAGATGGTGGGAAGCAGACTGGGTCAGAGCCTGGAGAATATTTGAGACTCCGTTGCGAAGACCTGTGTCAGGCTTGCGACGGATCCGGTTTTCTGACCTGCGTGTTGTGTCTCTGCTTCCCACGTGCTCGGAGTTAGGTGACGTTGCGCCTCGATTTGTCGCCGTGACGGCCTTGATCTGCGCCAATCATGCCTGTGGCGCATCGCGTCACCATTTTCCGTAGCTTAAGAGATGACGAACACCTGAGAACGTGGCAACGACATGAGTATTGTGTCCGCGTGTCCCACTCGTCCCCGGCAGTCCCGTCATGTCAGGGCCTCGACTCTGTCTGTGCACGGCGAGCTAACGCGTCCTGTTGAGCTGCCGACACGGGCTGAACGTCAGCTGGCCTCTTTGCTTTGTGTGCATGCGCCCCGCACTGCGTTTTTTCCATTTGCACCGAGGCCATTTATCTCATTTGGCCCACCCTCCTACCCTGGTCCATCCGCACAACCCCGAGGCTGACCGTCACGGCTGCATTCATCATGACTGGGCTCTGTCCATCCCGGCGAGTCACAACCTGGTGGGCCTGGCCCTCCCTCGCCATACATGAATAACCTGGGGAGCGGTTCTGCCCGACCTGACCAGACCAAATCGAGCCTGACCCGGCTCGACATGAGCCAGCGTGGTCCGGTCTGACCTAGCCCGGCACCCAACCACCTAACCTGACCTGACCAGACTCAACATTGCCTGAACCGACGTGACCTGATCCGCTGAAGCCTACCCTGACCTTACCCGGTCTGACCGCATCCGATCTGGGATCCAACCCTACCCTTCTCTTCCCTGCCCTGCTCTGCCCTGCCCTGCCCTGTCCTACCCTGCCCTGCCCTGCCCTGCCCTACCCTATTCTGCCCCGACCTGCCCTGCCCCGCCCTGCCCTGCCCTGCCCTGCCCTGTCCTGCCCTGCCCTGCCCCGTCCTGCCCTGCCCTGCCCTGCCCTGAGCTGACCGAGCCTGACCACGTCAGCTGGACCTGATACGAGCGCGGGGCTACGCCGCCGAGGAGCACACCGTCACCACTGCCGACGGTTACCTGCTGCGGCTACATCGGCTGCCGGGCACCGGCGCCGCCGTGCTGCTCCAGCACGGCCTGCTGGATAGCTCGGCCGGATGGCTGCTTAACCCTCGCCGCCCTCTAGGTGACGTCAGCACGCCCCGGCTCAAGGGAGAGAGGTGGCCGGCGGTGGCGGGCACAGCTGCGAGGCGCTGCGGTACTGACCGCCGGCGCTGGGGACGGCAGGGTGCCGTGCATGCTGAACGCGCTCCGCGTAGTGTAAGGGCGCGGTGACGTGACGAGGAAGGCGATGCTTCGCTGCGCACGGAATCTCAGTGTACAGATTGCTGGTATTTGCACGGACGTACTGATTTCCTGACGTCGATTGCGTAGTGTCGTGCCTCCGAAGCTGTAGCCTGCGTGCGCCCCTGTAACTCGCGGTGGTGGTGTCACTTTCAGGTGATTTCAGTATCCTCTTCGCTCGCCATTAGCTCTGCAATCACATTTCTTCGGTGACGGTCCCATTTCATCACCCCGTGCCTCTATTTCATGCTTGTTTCTCAGCAGTGTTTTTAACGCATGCGTGCCAAGTAACCCGGTATGTAAAGGGAGTGTTCCACATTTGTATGATATTTTGAATTGAAAAAGCCATTTTGAACGTCATTTGTGCAGCTCACAGCCCTGCTCTTTTTAATACCTAAACGCCCTCTAGTTTCTGAGCTATATGCCCGAAAACATGTGCTGACTTTTTCGTTCAAACTGTCTGAAGGCCATTCAGGCACGCATGACGCCATGGCAGCGCCACTTGAATCCTGTCATGAGGTATTGAGGAGCGAATGTACTAAATAGTCAAATCGTGTTATTTAGAGCAGACTTATGGCATTTAAAACCATATCAGTCTCTGCAAGGGTGCTTGTGTCGCATCTGATGCTCGCTTGAATGTCTTGAAAGGTGGAACATTCCCTTAAAGTGCGACTCTGGCAATGTATTTTAGCACCCTGTCGTATCCTGTCGTCTGCTATGTCGTCTCCCTGTGTCGGAAACGATGCCATGTGCTGTTACTGCATCGTTCCATCTCCAATTTTGCTCTTCTCACTTGTGTCATTATGTCTGATGCAAGTAGCTTTTAATTGTTCTTAAATTGCCCACTGCTGTGTGTTGGCGATTCGGCGCATGGGGAAGCGGTGCAAAACACACATAGTTAGCACCACACAGTGTGAATTTCGGCGCAACGAATGGGTCAAGGTGATTACCCATCCCTGGTGGCACGGGGCCGCGACCGCCTCGAGTGCTGCTTGTCGCACATCCCACATTGTCTGCGGCCCGAGCGTACCCAAGTGAAGCGCTCAGCGGGGGGGTCCGAGCGTGCCCAAGTGGAGCGCTCAGCGGGGGGTCCGAGCGTACTCAAGTGAAGCGCTCAGCGGGGAGTCCGAGCGTGCCCAAGTGAAGCGCTCAGCGGGGGTCCGAGCGTACCCAAGTGGAGCGCTCAGCGGGCGGCCCGAGCTGGACCGCCCGAGCCGAGCCGCCCGAGCTGGGCGGCCCGAGCTGGGCCGCCGCGCTGGTGGCCGGCTGACCCTCGTCCGCGGGCGGCCCACAGCCTACATGCTGGCCGACCGCGGCTACGACGTCTGGCTTGGCAACGCCCGAGGCAACACGTACTCCCGCCAGCACGTCAACATGACCAAGGACGACCCGGAGTTCTGGAAGTTCACGTGAGTGGCGCAAGTCGGCGAGGTTTACGAGCGGCTGTGGCAGGGTGGTGGCTTTCATTCTGCTTGTTTAAGGAAAGACCATTATTGGGAGCAACGTCTAGCTAGTCTTCCTTATTACCAGGGGAGTGTATCGCAACGTTACACCTTTGTAGAGCGGTGCTACTACGTCCCTAGCGCGCCCGGAACCAGTGCCGGAGCCGCGTGACCGGAGCGTTGGTACTGGTGCTTCAGGTGGGATCAGATGGGCCAGTACGACTGCCCGGCCATGATTGACTATATACTGCAGACGACTGGCCAGGACGACCTCTACTGGGTCGGACATTCCATGGGTGAGAAACGGAACAGGTCACGCAGGCACCTCAGTTCACTACCGTAGCAGTCTGCTCAGCTCTTACAGCTCACTGGCGCAGCATGATTGAATCTTTGTTGGTCAGAACCAGGATTTAATTTTGTGTTATTACTGTCATGGATTTTGTGGATGCCTGTGTTATGCAGATAAGTTGTATCGCACTCCACCGTAATCAAATTTTTCTTACTCTCCCTCCGCTCAACTTGTATCATCCCGTTTGCAGTTTCATTCAGGTCGTATCCCGCTGTTCCTTAAAAAAAAACACTTTATCGCATTTCGTACTCATACGTGGACTTCCCTATCACGCCAAAATGCGAAGTTTTCCGTGGATGCTTTGTCCCCTCGAAGAAGAGATATGATACAGATGTTCTGGAACCGCTGATGCATATGATGTCATATATATATATATATATATATATATATATATATATATATGTATATATATAATGCGTGCGTGCGTGTGAAACGACACCGGCTTTCACCGGCATGAGGCTCCGCTCCGCCCCGCTATCAGCTCCGAGCTTAACCCTTTGGTGTTGTCGCCCTAGGCACCACCATGTTCTGGGTGATGATGAACGACCACCCCGAGTACAACGACAAGGTGCGCCTGATGCAGGGGCTGGGGCCTGTGGCGCGTGTCGACCACATGCACTCTGTCATCAAACTGCTGGCGCCCTTCGCCAACGAGATCGAGGTACGCATACAGCACGTTTGTGTGGCCTGTGTATCATGACGTCATTGCTGTGACACAGCGATAGGTAGTCCAGGCATCTGATGCGTCACACAGTCGTGAATGGGAGCAGCACAGCCGTTTGCAGTGAACACCAGGAGACACGTTGTTGCCATGTGCCCATTGCTTGAACATCTCATGACCTCTTAGCCCCGCCCCCCCCCCTTCGAAGACAACTAGCATCACACCGCGATGACAATGCCTTAACACGATATTGCTACCGGTTAACGGGGACCACTTTTTTGGATGAACCTCATGACATTCATCGAAACTCGTTGTTTGGACATGCTTTTTTTCTACAGAGAAAGGGGCATATGCTGCGCGTGTTCACGGTACAAAACGGCTCCGTTGTTTTCGGTGCCAGTCAGTATGGCGGCTTCATCTGTCTAGGTCGTCAGAAGGCTTGGTGTACAGTATGGTGTTTAAAACCATTTAGTTTATATGTATATATATATATATATATATATATATATATATATATATATATATATATATATATATATATCACGTGTTAATGCTGGTAGCACATCACTTAATTCACCTTCGATGGCAGTGGAACACAAAAGTAGAGACAAGCCTTGCAGACCGCATTCAGGATAGCTGGGCAAAGAGTGCCACCAAGCTCAGACTTAACGTACTACTCTTCTCCTTACTGTTAGATATCAAGTGCATGAATGGAGTGAAGGCCCCGCCCGTGATCCCGAAACAGTCCAGGGCCACGCCGTGTGCGGGTAAGATGGCTGTCCGGTGGTGTCCTGAGCACTAGAATCACTTTCTCGAGAACGAGAATCACTTTGCCGGCGATGGAAGTGTCATGTCTACAAAACGATGGTTGTATACGAGGTCTGGTGGAGACATCCCTGATGAGATTGTGATCTGCTGGGAAGTGTCTCACAGGGCTTTTTCGTATGGGTGGCTCTCTTCTGAAAAGAGTCTTCCAGTCGCCAGTCGGCCAATATCCGACCGCGGACAATACACGGAAAAGGTTACTGCTATCTCTGTCAAAAGTGAATTGTGCTTTAATGGTAAGCACGGGATCTGGCCGGACCTGGCAGCGTCTCACCGCGCCTGACGCTGCTCGCCGTGTCAGTGATTGGGTCGCCGCCCTCCCGTCGGGCCCAGCGCTGCTCGCCGTGTCAGTGACGGGGTCGCCGCCCTCCCGTCGGGCCCAGCGCTGCTCGCCGTGTCAGTGACAGGGTCGCCGCCCTCCCGTCGGGCCCAGCGCTGCTCGCCGTGTCAGTAACAGGGTCGCCGTTCTCCCCTCGGGCCCAGCGCTGCTCGCCGTGTCAGTGACAGGGTCGCCGTTCTCCCCTCGGGCTCAGCGCTGCTCGCCGTGTCAGTGACAGGGTCGCCGCTCGCGCTGAGTTCGTGCAGGCCGTGAAACGGCGCCTGGAGGCGATCGTGGAGACTACTGATTCCGTCTCCCTGCGCCAGGTGGCAAAATATCACCATTTTTATTTCCACCAGCTCGCAAGTGGTGGGCAGATTGCTGGGTTGGTACCCATGACGGCCTCGCGGAGTTAGTCCCTGGTAGACACGTCATTAGAGCAAGAGACGGATTTTTTTCCCAATGGCTGCCTGATCAGCCTGGCGGGTTTGAAATGTGATAAGGAGTGGTGGAAAATGGGTAGCGTTTAAGCGAATGCTAAACAAGCGAAATGAACGATATGGAGCTCCTCGTGGCTCAGAGATGGTGGTGGAGAGCAAGGATCAGTGAGGTCTATAGGTGATACGCTGGGCGCGGGTTTTCCAAGGGAAACGATCATCTATTGGCAGCGACGGCGGATGAGGAGAGGAGGCAGGGGGTAGCTCCTCCCTCCCCAGAAGCGAGGAAAAATCCCGTTTGCCTCCCCACTCCATCTCCACAGAACTTTCGCCGCCACTGTTCACTAGTTTGACCAGACCATCTCAGTGAACGGCGACGCTGGCAATGATAAATAATCAACCAAGTGCTTTCGTCGCAATTGAGTACAGTATCGTAAATCCACGCCACGAGCATGTCCACATTGCGGTATTCCCGTTCAGTCAATATCCAGCGGTACCTGCTGGACCCAGTGCACTATGTCCACATGGTGTTTGGTGGAACTCGAGCGTGGAAACCCTTGATAAAAAAGGTGCACTGGTAACTCAACACAATATATATGTATATATACATATACATATATACGTACATATCCTGTGCATGCATTTATATATATATATATATATATATATATATATATATATATGTACATATATATGACATGGTGTTTATGCGTGCGTAGGTGTGAAGGTTTGCAGGTGTGTGACTGTGAATATGTCGAGTTAAAGAATCAAGAAAGCCCAAACATAGTTGATAACTACCTGAATACCATCACTTCCACCTTAGTATCCACCCTTAGGCCTTAGTATCACTCCCCCCTCACTCCCTATCCACCTTTGACTCTTGTGTACAGAGGCCTTAGTATCACTCCCTCCCTAGTATCCACCTTTGGCTCTCGTGTACTGAGGCCTCCAGATTTGTTGTGTGAATCACGAACAAACTGGTGTGGCAGCCATATCACGCGCGCGTATGGTGCCTGTAGTACATCGGTAGTGTACAGTCGGCACTCATGCGACTGCCCACCTGTGTCGTCTTGCTCGCTGCCGGGTACACTGCACGCCGTGACTGTTTTCAGCCGCTGCTGCAGTGGTTCGGTCGGGGTGAGTTCTTACCAGCTGACAGTCACTGGATGCACATTGTGGAGAAGTACTTCTGCGACGAGACCAAAGTGGAGGAGAAGGTGTGCCGCAACGTGCTGTTTGCCATCGGAGGCTATGACCCGGGGCAGTTCAATCTCGTGAGTGGTGCCGCCCGGCCTGCAGCACGCCGGCAAGCGGACGACACCCTCGGCAGCATGCGCCGGCTCATGGCTGTGACGCACACAACTCACCGCCGGCGGCGAGGCCTGCTGTGGCGACGAGCGGGGCGAGCCGGGGCATGACAATGCTTGTCCGCTCTGCTCTCCGCGAAGAGTCCTTGGCCTGACATGTTGATCTGCACCGCGTGGCTCGGTCTCGGGTCTGCCGAAACGGCCGACAGCTATGGCTACCCTATTAACCCCTCCAGTGCATGATATGCAAATGCTGAGGCGCAAGGTGACCGTCTGTTTGGCAGGCGCTTGCGGGATCTCTCGGCATACCTTCCAATGGTTTTCACACAGCCTTAACAGGGACAGCTTCTCACAATCGCAGCACGGCGGTGTATGCTAATTGCATGCCGCATGTTGCATGTCTTCAGAAGCTGGCCGAATGGATCGGCTATGACGAGTTTCTGCCCAGCAACGAGCTGATGACAGTGCTGTCTGAACTCGTTTGTGAACCCAACGAGATATCCGACTTCATATGCGACGATATCCTGTTCGTCCTGTGCGGCTATGACCCCAAGCAGCTGAATCAGGTAAAATCCACGGCTGTGCTTCAGTTACGTCAAGAGGAAAGCTCATGCCTGATCTCAATTGATTCATGGACTTAAGAGTCAACGGATCACCGTAAACCAGATGGGATCACGTATTTGTCTAAGTTGTGTTGCAGGTTATTTTGTGGTTTCCTGGTGCCGTCACGAAGCTGTGAGCAACACATGGTATTAGGCCACTCGGGCGCTAGCCAAGCTATGCATGGCTATGCAGCCAGCATGGCTTCTTCCGCTTCAATGTTTGCATGCCTTGCATGTCACACTAATGCACTATGAACTATCCAAAAGATTGTCCAGTTTGCAGTAATGTTTACTTTGCCAGTTTGTCATGATAAGTGCTTGTCGAAAGGGAAAACGCCGAGTTACTGTCCTCAAGACTGATACTCTATCTGCGTCATGGGTGCATGAACCAGTGGCTGCAAAACAAGGCGGCCGCGGCTGCGCGTCAGAATCAGTGCTCCTCACTGTCCTTGCTTTCTATTGGACCTGGTCAAGGACAGATCCATTACGTGGCAATCCGTCCCCGGGTGCGAACGGCCGTGAGCGGCCGACACTGAGCTCGCTACCAATTAACATAGCACAAAGGCGCTAATGCAGAGCAATACGCTACGTTGTGGCGTGAGCGCTGCACTTCGCGTCGCGCCGACCGTAATCAGCCTGAGTGGTCCCGGGGTGCGTTCACAGACGGCGCTGCCTGTCATCATCGCCCACACGCCGGCAGGGGCATCCACGCGAACTGTCGTGCACTATGCCCAGGAGATCAACGCAAGTACGTCGGCAGGCAGGCCCGGCCGTTCACGTGTCTGGTGTGTGCGGAGTGATGGCAAGGCTGAGTTTTGCCGCCCCTGCTGTCTGGAGGGGGAGGGGGGGGGGAATGCTGGATCCTGTTGTCCAGCGGCGCTGGGCGCGAATCCCCGAGCGAGAGCCTTGTTTGGCCGATTGACATGACAGCGTTGATTGGCAGATGGCCAAAGGGGTCACCTAGCTCGGGAAGGCCATGCCGTAATGTCAGACGGTACGTAAAACCCTCCGTAGTCCCACCTGGCGAAAAGGCTGGAGGCAAAACTTCCCGTGCACTGGATTGGCCAGCCCTGGATGATGGGTTTAGGAAACAGCAACCAAGCTCTGCTTAGGAAGCAGGAGTGTAGTTCCTCATATTGAGCTGGGAGGGGGGGGGGGGGCAGGAAGTGAAAGTGACGCAACCCATCCACAAAATACCCCAGCAAACGGTTTCCTACTGAGCCCTTCTTCCAAATTCGAGGAGCCTCCTCCCCGCGTCTTACTGTTGTAGCTTGGTGATAGGGAATTATTTTAAAAATTGTGAAAAGATATGTGACCCTGGTACCTCTAAACCTCTTACCATCTCTGCCTAACTGACTTGCAGAGGCCTTCGTGCACTTTGACTGGGGCAAGGATGAGAACATGCGCCGCTACGGTCAGGCCACACCGCCCGAGTACAGCCTGAACAAGGTCACCTGTCCGGTGTCGCTGTTCTGGTCCGACAACGACCTGCTGGCCGACCCGCAGGTACGCCGCCTGGTGGCGGGCGGTGGAACTCACCGCGACGCCCGCCAACGCCGGTGGGTTGTCCTCCGACTGCATGGAGGTCAACGCCCGAAATGCGGGCGGCTGCTAGAGAATGGGATCCGTTTAGAAGCATATGAACCAGTGGTGTGATGGACACGTGGGTTTCAGAAGTTTGGGCAATTGCTGGACCAATGAGTATATGAGTATAAGCTGGGAAATGACCGTTTTAAGTGAATAGATAACGGATAATCTGCTCCCTCCCCCCCCCCCCCACACACACACCTGCACGGAACTAACACCCTTTGGAAATGCAGTGTTATTTTGTCGGCCTTTTAGGCACCAGTGGGCTACTTAGAGTCGAGCTTCATGTGCGTCGAGCATGTCTGTAATGAACTTGTCTCGGTAATTTCGTTGTGGAGCTGAGCAAGGTCAGGTGATTGCTGCCAACGCCTTGTAGTGGCGATCTTTAAATGGCGACACCGTTGCCCTGTCAGGAGAAACGCTCATTGGCCGATGCGGTCGTAGATTCACACTGATATTAACGTAACCGCCGGGCCGAAATCTGTCAGCACCGTAGCCGTCGGGCCGAAGTCTGACAGTGACGTAACCGTCGGGCCGAAATCTGACAGTAACGTAACCGTCGGGTCGAAATCTGACAGCAACGTAACCGTCGAGTCGAGATCGTCCACAATGTCATGTTAAAGGCTAAAAACTGTCGAGTTTTAGACCGTCATTCCAATGGGTTCCGTGTCATTGTTTTGACGTGTTCCTTGTCTAATGTACTGGCCTTCACCGGTATGCAGTGGCATAGTTTTTGGCCAGCCGGCCGGCGCGCACAGCCGATACAGGTGGGGCGGGGGGGGGGGGTGACAGCACGCGCTCGGTGGTGACGGCCCGCGTCTGGCGCCCCAGGACGTGACGTGGCTGGCGGAAGAGCTGCCCAACATTGTGGAGAAGTACCGCGTGCCTCTGGCCTCGTTCTCGCACCTGGACTACCTGTGGGCCATCGACGGCGACACGCTGGTGTACGATCACCTGATCGAGAACCTGCAGAAGTACTGACCGCTCACCCACCCGGACCGGCCGGCTGGCTCCGGGCTGGCAGTGCAGGCCGGCCGTGCTTCGTGGAACAGCCTTTGACCGGACCGTGCAACCCCGACCGCGCCTGGCGCTGTGCACACAGGGCTCGCTCGTGGCTGTGGCGCCGTGCGTCGAGGGCCGGGCTTTGCCGATGGTAGAGCTGAGTGACACACTGGTGCTGAAGCAGCGCTGTTGAGAGTCGCCGCATTTGGAGGCAGGTGTCGGGAATGGCACGCGTCTCATCCGGTCACCGAAGCGTTCTGCGCGGCGGTGTCACAAATACATGCACTTACCCACCGTGTGTCAGCATGTTTAGATGACTCGGGAACTCCGGGCCTGCCTTCCTCTGGAGAATGACTGCCGGGGATGAGACAGCCTTCTCAACGGCGAGGTCCCTGCGTACCGCGTCTTTTTATGCAGAGTCTGGGCATAGCTTCAGCGGTGGCAGGCACTGCCCGCACATCATCGCAGCCCTTCGCGTCGATGGTGGGAGACTGTTTGGTCGTTAGACAGGCTGGTCTCCCGCGCCCCAATTGTAATGTTCCTGTGTTCCACACGCTTTCTTCTTGATGTTGCACGCTGGTACACCAGTGCACCACTGAAACCAGTGTGGCCCGCTTCCTGATGGTCCATGGGATGGTGTACAAAGTCCGGGAAAGGCCCAGCTCGAGTTGTCCGAATGGTGGCTGCGAGGAACGCGGAATAACCAGAGCCCTCTGCAAGCAAGGTCTGATGCCCATCCTTGCATGTGGTGATGGTGACTGGCATGCCGCCACCTCGTCACTGCACGTCACTGATAACCCTTGCTTATAACTGACGTTCGCGCCGACTGGCGGGTGGAGCGGCACCCAATGTTGGCGCTACGTTTTTCTCAAGCGCTCCTCAAAGCAGACGAAACCAAAATGATGATATTGACAGAACGTAAACGGAACGTATCGCTTCCCATAGAAACACCCGGAGATTTTAGAAATATGTATTTTACGAATGTGATAATCACCGCTAGAAAATTAGCTCAGTCAGGCGCGAATAATCGCAACGGCATAGCCGCAAACGATTCAAATATGAAGAGCTAGACAGAACATCATTCCATGTTCATGCTAAGTAGATGCCAGCGTCTGAACGGATTTAATTACTAGGATCTCTGTTTTCGCAATAAGATAAGAGACATCACAACTTAGGTATTACAGCACCTGTTCACGAAATAAAATGCAAACAATTTAATCAACACATCAATAAAAATATCAACAATGTTTAATGAAAACCAAAGGTCCCAATCATCGGAAGGTACAAGCGACTATATTGCACTACGTTGCAAGGATGACAGCATGGATGAAGAAAGTAGCAAGCAGTGGACCAACGTTTTGTCTTCGCACATGGTCCGGCGAGAAGTCTAACAAACATGTGGCAGCACGTAAATAAAAGACTGAAGCATCCCCGATAGTATCAGTGGACAAAACTCCATAAATATCAAGAAGAATAGGTTCGCAATAAATACCATAATAAATGCAATAAATATTATTAAATAAGATAAACGCAATACAAAATCGAAACAAGAATCAACGTGAAGTGAAGAACGTGACCTATGTACAGGTGAGAAATGAACTGCATAAGTCCAATGCGAACGAGAATGTTTCGTGCACGCTCGAGGGGCCAGCGTGCCGAAACGGCCACCTCAGCTGAAGTTGAGCGACCGGCGAGCCTTCGTGTTCTCCTCGTAGTAGATCTTGTGGATCTTGAACGGGGCGCAGGTGTAGGCGAGGCTGAGCCGCATCCTGCGCCGCCACTTGGCCTTGGGCGGCGTGCGCAAAATGGTGCTGACACCGTCTGCCGGACGGAGATGCGTCACGTCACCAACAAAGTACTTACGTTTTCGGATCAAGTTCACATCGTGCGCCCCCAGCTGCTTGAGCGGCAGCTGAAAGACCATCCTCAGCTGACCTATTCCGGGCCTTCACCTTAACGCACCACGAAATGCACGAGCGGCATTCTCAAGCTGAAATAGGCCATGTCCAGATGTCCATGATGCGACATTCCACACCCATGTCGGGCGCGGCTTGACAGCGGTTCAGTGAGCGCACGCGCCTGACCCCCTCACCCTCGAGCGCGTCGCGGTCAGCCCAGGGTCCGTCGAACGCCAGCGATCCGGACACGCGCAGCAGGCGCATCGGCACGTCCGGGTCGTCCACCTGGGAGGAGCTGTCGTAGCTGCTGCACAAACTGCCGCAGACGTCAACACCACCCGTCAGATGCCTCCAGTCGGGCCGCACTGCGTCGCAAAGGCAGGCAGTCAGTGAGCAGTAACCGTTCGCAGTGGGGTCGGCATACCACCCATGGAGCGCTTGACGGCATGGGGTATATCAGACGTCTGCGGTATCAGCAAGCGTAACTCTGCTCGCCGACCGTAAAAAAGTGACACCCGAGCGCATGTCGTGTTCGGAGGTACGTTTCTTTTCTAGCCCGGGATGGCTGTTGCGTCGCATATTGCCCCATGTGGTGCCGCTGCTCCTATTCATAATGGCTTCTTCGTCATCAGCGGCAACACAGTATTTTGATGACAGCCTAGAAAGCGTGCCTTGTGAGCGCCAATGACTGCCGTGAACCGCATTTCGGGATGCGATGTCAAAAGCTGCGCAAAGCTGAACTTTTAGTGCTGGCTTCAAATTTGTGAATGTGCCGCTGATCGGTACGCTTTCCAAAGTCGCGTGACGTCGGATTTCGGGTTTTGACGATCATCACCATTATTTTCAGCTAAGAGCAGCAGGCATCATCTGCCCGTGGCTCCATGGGTCGCGCTGGCAGCCTGCAGATGGTTTACGAGGTCACTGCCGTAGTGGCGCCGAGTCCATGTGCCAGCCAGCCGCACTAGCGTAGGCTTCGGGGATTAACCAACAGCCATCAGAGCTGCGCGGCGCGTGACGGCGGTCACTGGCCCGCTGGCGGCGGCCTCTGGCGCCTCATGCGTCACCTGAAGGTCGAGTCGGAGCCGGCCGAGACGGACGAGTGGCGAGAGTGACCAGAGCCGGCCGGCGGGGTTAGCAGGCTTAGCGCCAGCAGACTGGACGTCAGCGTGGCGTCGTCGCTGCCCTCCGGGCCGGCCAGCGGTGCCCGTTTACGGACGCGCCTGCCGGGCCAAGGTCGCTGTCAGCAGCGCTACCCTGCGCCGCGGCGCTCGGCAGCACCGCGCCGTCATGTGCAGCGCGTCCAGCTGCACCGAGCAGGCTGAACGGTCGCGTGCACAGCGTCACTGGCTCTGTGTAGCGAAAGCCTGAACCAGTAAGGCGT
This sequence comes from Pollicipes pollicipes, assembly GCF_011947565.3. Lineage (NCBI taxonomy): Eukaryota > Metazoa > Arthropoda > Thecostraca > Pollicipedomorpha > Pollicipedidae > Pollicipes > Pollicipes pollicipes. Next base: position 8,070,799 of record NW_023596921.1, on the reverse strand, counting down.
AGAAAAGTTCAGGTGCATGTGAGGGTGCATGCGTTCAGCATCTTAGCTTTCGACGCTTGCACATCTACGCGCTCAGTTTGAAGACCTCACGAGTGATAATTTAGCCGTCCATGTTATGACGGTCACGATTTGCCTTAATGGCCAGGACGCGTTCGCTTGTTGCAGGATATGCGCTCCAAAGCACTGATCTGTACCAATTTTCCCCATCCCATCATAGCGTAAGAGGGCGTGATTCTGTGTTAGGGAATGAGGATATCGCGTCATCCGAGGTCAAGCTGGGTAACATTACTCCTCCCACCGGTATCTGAAGGGTGTCGGGGAGGCTTTCAAATTACCTGGCTGCCGTTATTTGACCACTTAAAGGTAACTTGCCCTGGTTACACTTATGTTACGTCAAATGATAATGGCGAAGTGGGCGGGGCCTGTGAGGCTCCCTCGTCCGCTGTCGAGGTGGGGGAACCACCCGCCTGGCGGGGCTTGAAGTCAACTATAAGACTGCATCACAACACTCACCAATAAAGCAGGGATGCCGGCTGATCTCACGGTGACGGCTTCAATACATATGTGACCTGGGTGAGCACTGCACAGCATTGGGTGACACTTGGCTAAAAAACAACGCTGACATCGGTACGCCATTCATGTCGTCGGACAGTGTCGAAAATGATGCGTTAAACTGATCTCGCAATCTGATGTGCTCCGCACACCGAGTCAGCTGTACGCACGCCAGCACCAGCCGCGTAAGTATACTCGACCGGTTAGCACACGGCACTGTGCACATCATCAGTGTCGATGACTCTCTGAATACCATGCGTACCGATTAGCAGACATCAACCCATGATTCTGTCCTCTTCCTCACACATGGGAGGAAGGCGGTTCTCCCCTCACACGCACTGGGCCACAGAGAACGCCTAAACTGGTGTTTTGCACGGAGGCTTGCCGGGTATGCTGTATTTTATCCTGTTTTGTGGATGAGCCATTCTGAGATAAGTTGAGCACTGTAAAAGGTCATAGTACCTGCCCTGTATTGGAATATTGCTAATGTACAATCAGGGGTGTTAGTTGTTGTAAGTGATGTCGGGGGTCGAGCTGCTTGCCCGATGATCTACCCTCCCCCTTCCCAAAATGTATCCCTCCCAACGGATTTAGCCACGTTATTTTGGCAAGCGGCAACTTTTGGCCCTGAACTTAACTCACCTATCAGTTTTGAATTGAGCAGCACAGTATTCATAATAAGCAAATGTCCGTCTGCATGTTTTAACTTTTTTCCTGATTTTTTTTCTGGAATTCCAGCTGAATATTGGGGCCCAAACCAGCCTTGGGAGCTTGGGAAAGGGAAGACGCGGTCATCATACAAGAACAGAAATCGTCACCATGTGCACGATATTTTTTACATCGCAGTTTCCCTTCCATGAGACCGCTTTACGCTTACGTCGCCTGATCAGACGGGAAGCAAGCCTTCAACCAATTACATTGTCGTCTCTGATGTTCTGGTCGATAGCAGCCCGCCAGCATGCGCAAATCTTCTGCCAATGTCGAGTTACCCTAGTTCAGAGTCCAGCTTTGAAACATACCCAGTAATGGTCGGAAAAATGCTTAGGACAAAAAATCCTTACGGCATTAACCACGTGTGCCCAAGGAACGAAACGCCGATACAGAACGCAAGTCTCCCCAAAGCGGCGCATTCTCACCTGCAAATGTGAGGCACGCGCTCAGCGCGGCTGTACTCGTGATGCGTGACGGGCAGCTCGGACTGCAGGAAGGTCATGACCCGGCCCACGCCTTGCAGGTACACGCCGAACCAGTCGAGCTCGCAGGCCTCGGCCAGCAGCTGCTGGGTGCGCTGACACCGGTCGGCGTCCACGCACAGCACGTACAGCCGCAGCAGCTCCTCGTCCACGCAGTCCGCCGAGCCGTTCTGAAGAGGTTCCGATCCATATGCCACACACGTCGAAGTCCACATCCACACGCACGTTAGCACGGAGGATATGCTCGTCGGAACAGAACGCTAGTTGAAATCCAACAATCGGAATGATACTTATCTGAGTAATGTCAAGTCGCTGGACTCATTTCATGGCAAAATATTATAGCATACCTTCCAACATGACGCTATTCGATCATCTTCTAGTACTTTTGGTGGCATTTTTGCGCGTACTTCACAATTCTGAAATGCCCTTATGATCACATGCTAAAAGAAAGGCCCAGTTCGAGCCATCTTTCTCTGCGCTGTGCCAATCGCCCTGCACTACCACTGTTTGAGAATGCATTGAAGGAGGTATCAGCATCCGACATGTCTGTTCAAAATCTACCTAACTGTGCTTGGTACTTACCACTGAACACATTGGCTGCGAACGATGATCCTGATAAAACGTCGATTCCAGGCAGGCCATCGATGCCGATTTTCATCCAAGAGCACAATCCTGGAAATACATTTTGAATATTGGAACACCTTTGCTTGTATCCGCAACTGCTGAACAGAAGCCACTGCAATCGACGAAGCAGCAGCGGGGCACCTCCATCAGCCTCATCATATCTTTCTGAACTACATATATCGCTACGTTTAAGGATCAATTCTGGATTGAAGTATTACTTGAATGTCCCCTCCCCCTCTCCTGTAATGACACATTCGCGAGAAAGCGTTAGATCCCACTGTGAAGAATACACCAGCGCATCAAAAATGTTTGTGTATGAATGCCGCATGATAAATAATTGTTGAAACATTACGGAATAGTTATGTTCCACGGTAAAGCATAAACAAGTATGATGGCATGCTATCTGGAACAGGGGCGTGTGGGTTTACCCGGGAGTAAGAAGACAGAACAAAACGAAGAAATAACGATCCACGATCCACGTGCCCGTGGTGCTCCCCCCCCCCCTCCCCTACCATGAATGGCACTGCCTAGGAGCCCCGTCCCCCGGTGAGGAGGCCCAATTGTGTTCAGGAAACCTCCCGGAAAATTGTGGAAAAATATGCTGTGCCACCCCTTCACAAAATATGCTGTGCCGCCCCTGTTCCAAGACGGTCTGAATTGGGCAGAAAACGACACATCTCTGCACTTCGAAGAAAACCTAGGCAACGCCGGTCAAAACTCTTTCAAATACAACCCACCGAGGTAAAAGGCAGCACATACCGATGCGTTTTATTTTGAAATTAGAATAATCTTATATTTCGGAATGGCCACTCCCGAAGCCGCGGTTACCCCCCCCCCCCCCCCACACACACACACTAAGGCAGCGGCGGTGTAGATCCACTCTAACCTACGGCTTAAGTTCCATCCTTCATATTGGTGTAGGGACCGTTCAGAACCTCAGATACCAGCGTCTTCGTGAGTTTTTCCTGTTCGTATGCGCCGTAGGCCTCCTACCAAATCAGGAAATTTGAGGAAGGTTGCCGCTAGACGGTGGTTCAGAATCAATAGTCCACGCAATCCCCAGGATCTTCAGGCCGACTTGTACCCCCCCCCCCCCCTTCCCCATTTACGGTTACCCCACGGTGTCAGTGTCCCTGCTTGGGAACTCAGTAACTTACGTGAGGCGTGGCCTTGGCCTGATTTGTTCGAAGTTGGAAGGTATTTAGGTAGGTACGCAGGCCTCGAGAGATGCCTGCAGAATGCGAACAACCGAACCTAGTTCTACAGAAGCCGACAGAAACAGGCGATCTTATAATATGCGTAGAAATAGATGGCACACTCCAGTTCAGCTCAGCTTGCGACAATTTCCAAACTCGATAAGAATCAGTATCACCAACGCTGTAGAATTACGTGAAACTAGCAAATCGCGGCAATCAGTCCATCTTGTTTATTATTTTGCCACCAGCGGTTGCGGGCTGCGGAGCACTCGAGTATTCATTCTGTTTGAAATGGAATACTGTTGCCACGCAACCGACAGGAACTATTTAAAAAGAGTAACGAACGCAATGACGTGCACCATGGGTTACAAGCATCCGCTGACAAAGCAACAGTTTCTCAAGCTTATGATCAAGGTTTCTGCATTTTGGCAATTTTAAGAGGTCATTGGTCTCGTAAGTCTGGTTGTTCAGGGGTTAAAGATACCGGGTAGAGTAAAGTTCAGTACAACAAATTGTAATGTAAACTAGAAATGACTAGATGTGCAGTGTGGGCCAAATTTTCAGCTTCTACTAAAGCATGCAACTGAATACGGTAACTAAAGGTAACGTGGCGCTGGTGCTACACTAGTGGATGCCTTTAAAATAAATAGAAAATGTTGTTCCCGTGATTGCTGCAAGGGACTCTCGAGGAATTGTATGGTGCAGTACACTGGCAGCATGCATATAATGCAAATATTTTGGCTGATAGCAAATGATTAGCACATTCCATAGGTAACTGGTTAGCAACTCTAAAACGCTCGGCTTCCAACACACAACCTTTCCTCTACACATCCGACACGCTACCGCTTGAGCTATTGAGACCACCGTCCATGTCACGAAAGTGGAAAAATTCACGGCGTACCATGCACGAAAACTTTGACCCGGCGCGCCGTGGCAGTTTGGCTTCTCTAAACAGGCGCGGAACACTATAGGCTAGTGGGAAAAGTACGCCGTAGAGCGGTTGTGCCACCGACATACTTCAGAAATCCGCCCCAAGGATTTTGGGCTGGGAGTTATGGTTTCTAAATCGATTAAGTGGGAGGTAACGGCCTGTAAGGCTTATGGTGAAGGTTTGTGCGTTTTAGCAATTCTGAGAGGCTATTGACCTGGTAGGCCGGATTGAACACTCAGTGGCGGCGCCACAGATTTGGAGTTAAGACGGAAGATTTTTCAGGAGGCCTCCAAGACAAAATGGAGTTTATCGCGGGGTCCCGTTGCCAATTTCGTATTCAAGTGGGATCCGCCGGGACGTATCTCTTGTCAAATTTTTCACAGAGGCGTAGCTTTGTAAAAAGAGATAAACTTCCAAAATACGCCAACGACGGGTTTCTTCCCAGATTTTGCCCTCTATTCTCAGTGTCAAGGAGATGAAATGCCTATTGGAGAACTGGAATCGAAAATGGCCCATATGTTGGTCAGACAGCATCAGTACTGCACAGTCGGCTTCTTGTCGACATGGACCTGAGGGCTCATTTCCTAAGCAAGGAAAAAGCTGGGGTCAGCAATTTACATTTGTCGGCACCCAGCGTCTGCCAGGGGCCAACAGTGCCCGACAGGGGGTCCTGTGTTGGCAAGGGGCCCGGGTTGACGAAGGACGGTGCTCAATAAGGCCAAGGAGGAGCCAGGGGCCCATCGAAACCAACAGTCACCAGTCTGACTGGAGGGCATTAGGACCCGAATGGCTGGCTGTAGGTTAGCTGAAAGATTCCGGCCTGTAGGGCCGTGACCTGAAATATCAGTTAGAGGGAGGGTCTCTTGTTTTGATTGAGGACCCCTGAGACAATGTGAGCACCTATGTCGACCAGAGGTCACCAGCACTGAGTACTTGGCGTCGTGTCGGTCTGAACCCTGAGAGCTCATTTCTCAAGAGAACAAGGCCGGAGCCTTGCATTGATCTGGATCTCTGAAAAAGTGAGCAGGGCCCCTGTGTCTGCCAGGGGCCCACGGCGCATAACAGGGTTACTGTGTCGGCAAGGGGCCCGGAGTCGCCATGTGGAGTCGTGTTTGACGAGGCACGAAGAATTCTCGGGAAAACAATTAAGGACCAAATTGGACCGGGGCCGATGCTACCCGTAGTTCTGTGACCTAAAATGTCAGTCAGTGTACTTCTGTTAGGGTCCTTTTATTAGGGGCCTCTATCGCTAACATAGGGGGCCTCGACACGAAGCTACACAGTCTGCTTCGTTTCGGTCCGTGCCTTGGCCTTTAGTCCCGAGCAGGAACAAGGCCGGAGCCCGCGGTTTGCCATGTTCGGGGTTCTCGACACGATGAACGGCTCCAGTTTTGGCCAGGGGCCATCAGTGCCTAGCAGGGATCCTGTGTCGCAAGTGGCCCTGAGTCGGCCAAGAGTCGTATTTAATGTGGCCAAAGGGGGGGGGGGGGCACGAAGGGTCTCTCGAGACAAATTAATCGAGAGCCCGGTGGGAAGGTTAAAGGGCCCGAAGGGCTGGAAGGGCCGAAGGGCTTTAGGTCACATCTAGGAACCCATCGATGGGGCCATGATCTCAAATGTCAGTAAGAGGGCCTCTTACACCGATTGGAGGCCCTTGAGACAGTGTGTTTAGTTCATTTCGTTCAGAGATCACCAACGCCAAACACCCGGCTTCGTGCTGGTCTGAGCTCTGGGGGCCCATTTCCCAGGTAAGGACAAGACCGGGCACACGATTTGGATTGGTCGAGCCCCTGCAACAATGACAGGCTTCTGCGTCGGTCGGGGGCCCACAGTGCCTACAAAAGTGTCCTGTGTCAACAAGGGGCCTTAAGTCGGCTAGGGGAACATTGGCTGAGCAGGGACGGGAACGGGACACCGAATGCGAGAGGGTCGTTTGCACTGGTAGGGACCCTCCCACAATGAAAGGAAACCTGCTAAACTGTGATCAGAGTTCACAGTGAGGCAATGGTAGGACCCTATGCCAGTCAGAGCCCCAGTACCAAACGGTGGGCCCTCCAACCCGATTCCAGCCATGTTCCGTCAAGCCGAACTGGAATCGATGTGCCATTTATTGCACTGCCTGCAGCGATCAGGCATCTTGTTGCGTCAATCAAGGCCAACTGAGAGGGTCAGAGGGCTTTCCTTGTAAGGGAGGGCACCAATGTGATCTGATGTGTCCTTCTGAGGACCTCCCAGGACTCCGTGCCAATATCTTGGACTTGCAGCGTATGCTGCATGTGAAAAACCCGTTGGCTGTCTGCATCCATGAAACATCCAAGCCGACCAGGGGCACACCTATGCTCAAAGATTATACTTTATTACGAAAAGACGTAGTTACGGATGCCAACGTCTCGGAGGTGTGGCGATAGTCATGCATCACAGTATCCCATCGACATCGATACTACCACAAACCGACATACAGGTGGTAGCTGTGGCTGTGCGCCTCAGCTCAATTACCTTAAAATCTGAGTTCCCTATGCGTTCGACCATCGGCAAATGTCTTGCCTAGGATCCCTTACTAGATGATAACCCAGCCACCCGCCCCTTTCCTTTCACCCAGCGACTTCAACAGTCACGTTACTGTCTGGAGATGTGGCAAGACGAACCGCATGGGTCGGTGCTCCCCACTCCATAACGGCCTCTGTTTTCTGAAAACTGGCAAGTCACGCATATGACATTACGTCGGCTAACAAACTGAGCTATCAACCTGCCAGTATGCTAACCAATTTTTCTGTCCCGCACCTCTTGGTTTGTACAAAACGACCTGGGTAGTTATGGCCATTTCCCGATTTGACTAAAGTCGGATATAGAATATAGCTATGCATATATATATATATATATATATATATATATATATATATATATATATATATATATACATATATGCATATATATATATACATACATACATATATATATATTATATATATATATATATATATATATATATATTTACATACATATGCATATACATATATATAGGCATATAGCTGGATATAGATATAGCGCAACTTTGTGTCCAACCCAGGAGATAGAGTACACAGGATACAGATTGGGAGGCTTCCACCCGGGGGTATGATACATTTATCACTCCTGAAGAAGGCACAGTGCATCGTTACTCCTGGACAACTGACGAAAACCCTGATAACACCGGGTGATGCCTGCATGCGTTGGACATCCAGCCATCTACGTAAAATTCCTTCCCGGTGGTGAACCTCACAATGCAAAGATACTTTGAGAGAAAGTGGAAAGACGGCGCCCTTGAAAAAGTTTAACAAGCACCAAACGACATAGAATTCGATTGTCTACAAACATTTAAAGACCATAGCCCAGCGGGATGTTCTGAATGCAAAATACGCGTATTGGAGGGAATATTTGTCCAAAGTTAGTAGACTTTCTCCACTGAAACAGGCTTGGTCTAGAATTCAGCGCATCGCTGGGGAATTCTCCTCCGCTCCTCCTCTTCCAATATTAATTATTAGTGGTGCCGTCGTTACGGACCCTGTCGAGGTGGAGAACGGAATTTGCAAAAGTCCCCTTAGAACGATGCCGATTTGGGACAGGCAATCCAGAGTTTATCCGGTGCAGGGCGCGGTGTGAATCGTCCCGATAGAGCTACTTGTTAAGAGAGACGCAATCCTATAACTCGCCTGCTGCATTGTCCGAAATGCATGGTGCCGCGACATCCTTAAAGCACATTTCAGAAAGTCCCGACTGCATTTATAATTTGGTGCTCCGTTGTTTACCACCAAAGGCCACTTGAGAAAATTGAACACCGAACAGCGCGCGATCCTTCTTGATGCATTTAATTTCACGTGGACATGCAACAAAGGAGATTCTCTTCCTAAAAAAAAAACAATCGCAGTACCCCTGTTCAAGCCTGGTAGAAGGGAAAGGTCTGCAAAACTACTGTCCCATAACTTTGCCATCATGTGTATGTAAACTGTTTGAAGAAAAAGCAAGCGCCCGTCTTATTTGGTTCTTAAAAAACGTCTTATTGTTTCTAACGCTCAATGTAAATTCAGAAAAAAATCACTGTGAAAAATCAATTCTTCTGTTTTTTTTTCCGAGGAATAACGCTGTTACTGCTGTCTTATCCACGTGAATGTTATTCCTCACAAATGTACTGGGCAACTTACGTAACCACGACATCTTTTAGCTGTCGCCTGATACAGTGAAAAAGCCTATGACACGAATTGAAAACATATTATTTTAATGAAACTGCACAAATATCTCATCAGAAGACACATGGGTGTTTCTGTCTGATTTCGTAAACTACAGAACTTTCCGAGTTCGTGAGCAATCGGCTCTGTCTGATCGGTGCCTGCAAGAGAATAGCGTCCCTCAAGACAGCGTCCCAAACATTGTGCTGTTTGCCATCATGATAAATGATATCCCTAAAAGCGTCTCCCCACAGGCGCAGAGGCTACTTACCGTCCACAACTTTGCTATTAAGATTGCTGCTCAGACTAGCAGAACTTCCGAACGCAAAGCAAAATTAGTCTGAGACAGCTGGAAAGATGAAGTGTGCTAAATGGATTTCAAAGTTCTGTCACCAAAACTGCATGCGCTCATGTCTGCAGGAAACGAGGTCGCTTTCCCCGACCCACATGTTGAGTTAAATTGTAAATGAATTTGTATTAGATATGAAACGTAGCTCATTCGGGCCGTTTTAACAGCAAGCTGGCATTCCTCACACATCATGGATTTTTAAAATCGTTTTCTAAGGCCCTGAATATCTCACAGGCTTTGATTCGGATTTCTTATAGGACCGGCGGTAAAACACGTTTACTGCTTCACCGAGCCCTTATTCGATTAAATATCGACTATGTGTGTCAGGTGTATGACTCGAGCCCACAGTCTTCAAAGAGGGTACTAGACAGAGTACACCATGACGGAATAAGACAGACTTTTTGTGCTCCGTTTTTTCCCCTATTCAATATTTATCCCCGTCGACCCTAATTCATTCCGCGTTTTGGTCGTTTTTATTGTTTTCGTTTGACTTCCTTCCTTCGACTTTTTCACGTCGTTTTTTTTTTTTGTTCGGGATCCCTCGTGGAATACCCACGTCTAGGAAGAAATTATCTGAGAACATTAGCCCTGGGTCGCCAAGGGTCTTTTCACCGGCAGTCGACTGCGGGAGGGTATAAAAATAGCTCCTGGTATCTCAGAATCAGAATAATTTAAGGGGTAAACGATGGCCTTGGTCGATCTTACACAAGAGACGAGCGACTATTCGCGGACGCCGAACATGGATTTTTTCTGATTCTGCTGCCATATGTCAAAGAGTTTTCAAATAGCACCTTGTGAACGCAACTTGCCACAGCAGAGCCTTTGACCGATGCTGCCACCATCATGATCATCATTATCATGCATGCACTATGAATCGTTTAATGGTTCACGTCCATGGCTTCATGTTGTGCGATGAAAACAATAATGCGGCAATTATATAAAAACACAACAATAACGTAAAAAGAGCGCATAAAAAACTGTCCTCTGTGCTACGTTGGTTAAGTCTGGGACATTAGCAGGGCACGGCTCTGGGACGCCACAACGGTCAGCGGCAGGCGGTTCCAGGACGAGGCTGTACAGTATGACAACGCCCTACACGTCAATCTAACAAGCTTTTATACAGTCTTTCCGGCCGCCTGAGCCGGACAGCGGGCAGCTCCGAAGCGGCGGTCACCACCGACCGCGTGCCCCGAACTGACAGCGGTACGAGGGGCGGGCGGGACCTGGACTGTCACCGGGGCGCAGGGGAGGTTTAGGGTCCTGCAGACGCCAGTGTGGTCACAGTGTGTAATAAAGTCACTGATGCCGCGGTAGCCCAGCGACTCAAAGACCGATGAAATATGATCGCGGTCCCAGCCCACGACACGACTCAGGCCGCCAAACTCACCTCTTGCACTCGGCGGAGATAGCAGGCAGCGCCGCGCCCGAAACTTCGATGAGCAGTTTGTGGGTGTAAAATGGCAATGGATAATCAAAACAGGATAGTCTATATAATCAGTCGGTATTATCCAAAACAGTCTGTATAATCAAAACAGGATGGAAACGCATTTTTTGCCAATCTGGATGTGCTGCTCCTAGGACAGGATACGGTCAAAGGCATCCACGCACGGCGCGGGGACATACAGAGTGACAAATCAACAAATAAATGTCCCCACGCACGGCGCGGGGATATCACGAAGTTGGAGCTGTTCATACTGCATGTTTTCTGTCCCGGTGTCCGTTCGACGCTGCCTGACTCGCTGGAGCTGTCCTCTTTCTGACTAGCCACGTCACGCACGTTGTTTCCACATCGTTAGGTCTCATCCTGAAGCCACCTGATGCTAACTGTTGTGGCCTCCCGGAGCTGTGCTCTGTTCATGCATGACTTGACTCATGTGACATCGAGGACAGCCTTTTCCTCTGTGCTCTTCGTACGTTCGTTGTGTTTTCATAATGGCTGTATTATTGTTTTTTTTATCCCGTAGCGTGTAGCTCATTGGCTCGGATCAGATGTATATATATATATATATATATATATATATATATATATATATATATATATAGCGATTCGTAGGGAATACATCACAATGATTATCATCGTCACGATGATGGTGGCCATGGCGTAGGAGTTCTGCTGTGTCACGCCGCCATCATGTGGCGAGATTTGGACACTCGGTAGTCGATCCATCATATATATCTGGCAGCAGGATTGCTGGACACGCCAGATGGGGGTCTGCGCGTAGTCGCTCGCCTTGAAACTAGCACCAAGTGAAAGGAAAAACAGCTTGGCTCAGTTGTGGGAGCGTCCGATTGCGATCGTATAAGTTGCATTACCTCACACCTGCAGACGTACAAATTGAGCCGCCAGGACCTTTTTGGAGGGTGATAGTGGAAAAACGCTAGGTGAGTGCGCATCAAGCTGTTTTTAGCCTTTTATAGGAAGCCATTTATGGCGGCAATCGAAGAAAATCCGCCCCAATTTTTGTCCAAGCAATCCAAGAAATCCAAGAAATCCAAGAAAATCCGGCAATTTTTTTTTCTTCAAAAACCAGAAAAATGCATGGGCCTCTATGTGCGGTTCAAGGCTAGTTAACGGCCCAGGGTTGCATCGATTTCCGAAAAAATCCGAAAGCCGATCCGAAATCCGAAATCGGAAATCGGCGCGAGGATTTTGGCGGGAAGTGGCCTAAGTTATTGAACTCTTCTTTCAACCCAATAACAACAGCAACCAAGCACAACTGCATTTTCTTCTTCTTCTTTTTTTTTGCTTTAATTTGTCCTCTGGGTGTTGACAGGAAGGAAATAACCAACAAAGCTACCCCCCCCCCCCCCAAGTTGCAGGGACTTCCATTGCCCTGCCATACAATGATATCGTCAAAGATCAAGGCTCATGTTCAGGTCAGATCAGGCTTAGGAACAGGACGGTGCAGGGCCGGCCTCGGCTGGGCGCAGCAGATGGCGATTCAAGCGAGCGAGCAGCCGAATATGGAGCTGCCGAGGACAGCCGCATATTAACGAGGCGCGCCGTGTCCCCACATCCCCACCGATCGGACCGAGGCTGGATCCCCGCTCAAGTTCCTCAGCTATGGACGCGAGAAACCCACCGTTGAGCCTGAATACCCGCTCAAGTTCCTCAGCTCGGGACGCGAGAAACTCACCGTTGAGCTGAGCGTGAGTGTGCGGTCGTCGCACGGCAGCAGGAGGAATGGGCATTTCACGACATTTTACGATTCAGCTCAGCCATGGCTGAACGGTTGCCTATTTGACCGACCGCCAGTTCAGCTCTGCAGCCGTCCACTCGCGGGCAAGACCGGTACCCACGGGCGGGACACCAGGTGGGTCGTTCCAGCCAGGGGCGCAGCCAGTCTTGGCGGGGGGGGGGGGGGAGAAGGCAACGCGGTGACAAAGCCCCTTCTGACGAAAAAAGACCCCAGCAAAAAAGTCACCGTATTTCGTTCGGTTATCTGACTGGTTACCTGCTGTTCGGCTACCTGACCGGCACATAACGTCCCTGATTGACACAGTAACTTTAAACAACATTGTTGAGGTCTCCCTTCGTCGTCATTCATCGCATCTTCTTTTCCTTGTCATTCCTGATGTCTTCGTTTCATTATTATTCTGATGTTTGGTACTGGGGCTTCCTTTTTTCATTTTTATTGTCATTTCTATCGTCTTCTTTCATTCTCGGAGGACCTCGGCCGAGACAAGATCTTAATCCAGGTGGAGCCCAGCCAAAAACGAATTCCTTTCCATTGAGTCCAGAACCCAGGCCCGTTGGGGTTCAAAGCAAACGCTGGAGCTGGGCTGTGCTAGGAGGTGGGTTGCCCGTGGTCTGCGCTAGGAGATGGTGATTACTTCATGTCTCTCCTCTGATACGCCGTGAGCGGAACATTCACACCGATTTTAAAATCCACGGTCCACTGATCTCCAATCTTGCTGGCCAGTTGCTGCTCCCTTTGCTCTCACATGGCATGTCTACCGTGCCGCCATGAAAACAGGAATACCCGTCACCATGGGAATGCACATAACAAAATAATTTAACACCACTTGCTCAACTTTACATATCGCAAAACAGCCCATATCTTGTTGGTGTTTTTGTTAAAAGCTGTCATAAAGTTTGCTTCATTTATGGCCTTTTTTCTTTTTGTGCTCTGCTTTGCAGCGCTTAACTAGTTTATCCACTTGCATTGCCCCAACAAAACAACAGACCTGTCCTTTTTTACGACCCTGGCGCTGAAGGCCTAACGGTAGCTTTAAGTTCCCTTAGAATTTCATAATTCGACACCTGAGTGGCAAGATTTTCTGATGACCACGGCTTCTCCACCCAAGAAATGAATGGGAAGCAAACGACGGTTATAAGTTTTATGGTGATATTGAGCGATGTGCAAAATGTACCAATGATCCAAGGGGAAGGATGTGCGAACGACTGAAATCTTCGCAGGCGCGGTAACCGTGACGAGGATCAACTGCGCCGGTTTCTGCAGGAGCTGGAAGCCCACCAGCAGAAGATCGGCGTTGTAATAAGCGTTCACGGGGCATAATTTGGTATGTAGTGACGTGCAATGCAAGATATATTCATAACGAATTTGATAGATTTATCATGTTTTGCGAAGGCTCCGCTGGTAAATCTATTTTATTCACATAAATCGACACTTTCATTTCTTTTAGCTCGAGCTCAAACAAAGAACATAAAACCATAAATCAAAATATCAAAAGGAAAGTATAAAAGTGGGGTGAAATGGTATTCAAGAGAGGCCGAATAAGCTCGCATTACATATATATAACATATACACACGTTCCAGTCGTTCTAGTGGCAATGGATTGCTTGCATCAATTTCGACAAGATTTAAAATAATTGGAATTTTAGGTTTTGACGTCAATCTGCCGTCCGTACCCGCCATCCCATACTCAGTCTGTATCAGTCAAGTGACTTAGCTAGATGTTTTCGTCAAAAAGGTGGAATCGGCACGGTAAACGAATGCTAAGTGTTTTCTCTCAGGAATCCGAATGCTCCAGATCGATGTTAGCCCTCACCCTGATTCATTGTTTTTCATAATGCGGCCTGATGGGACGGGAGGGTCGATGCAACCTCCATGCCGTTACCAAACTAAGAAAGAGCTCAGCAACAAACGCCGGTGGAATGGTCTTAACGAGATCTCGTGATTTGAATTACGTTTCATGCAGATCAATGGTTTATCCCATTATGCCACATGAAATGTCCAATTTCCCGAAAATTGAACTTTTTGGCTTTTTCTGTTCATATCTACAAGACCATACGCTGTGGCGGCACTAAACTTAGAGATGCGGCAGTAGATCGCCGTGCAATGTTCCACAAAAACCGCCACTGCTAAAAAAAAACACAGAAAAGCAGCTAGACAGAAACACAGAAAACACACAGAAACACAGAAAAGCAGCACGTTTTCGGTGCCAAAGATGCGCAGCCAATGCCCCATAGGGTGCTGGACATTGGGCGCGAGTGCACGACATGCCGGAGAAGTGTCCTCAGAAAACCTTAGGTTGGGGTTGGCATCGACCTCCTATCAACGTTAGGGTTGGCGTTTATTTTTATAACACCTCTTTATAACACCTCCCAGCCCCCTCAGATGGGAAATAGCTGAATACTTCCAAACCTTGACTCCTTGACATTCTTGCCGCACCCCTACATAGATGAACTTTCACAAAAATATCGCCATTGGACTCTCCTTAATTCGGAGAACCAGTCTACCCCTCAGCAGCCATACTTCTTTAAAACGGGTTTTCTGATACACCCCAAAAAATGTCCATTCGCACAATATATCTGAGAAAGTGTCCTGACTGCGACAACCTGCATTATTGGACCATCCCCGCGAACAACCTGCAATTCGGGTAATGAACGCTTTGCGTAAAAAATACGGGAAACAGCGAAACTGGATTTGCGCAGAATGTTCCCTGTTCCCTAGATCTTGCCTGCACCAGCGTACCGCATTGCACAGGTTACCCCGTTGGTTTGTTGCTTTGTCCTCTTGACATGTCAAAGTTTAAAAAAAAATCGCGCTAAGCCCCGTGGTGAGCCTTCACTGAATGCTCGTTTAGTTGGTTTTCGCACGATTTTGCAGGAGTTCGCCTACCTTACGTAAGCGCTGATGACTTCTGCGATGCCACCTTTACCCGTCATGGACATATTCCCATTTCCGTCACAATCGTGAGGACTTTATTAAGCCAGGGCTTCACTGTTAAGACTTCGTGGCGAAGGGCATCACAAAATGGTGGCTGCTTAGAAGCAGCGATGATGTGCGGTGATGTATTGATATGTCAGTTGTGATGTGTTAATCATCCTTGATCATTACATGGAACATATATCGATGCCGATATGAAACTTCGTGAGTGAGCACCACGTCAAAGTGGTGACCACTCCTCCCAATACGTAGTGTGGTCTAAAGCCGTTAGATGTGAGCTTCTTCAGCGCGTGCCAAACTAACAGCTCCGGTGTCACCGGTGGCTACGCAGCTACCCAGGGCAACGTATGCTCACTGAGAGGAAGTTGTTGAAGTCCGCGGGAGTGGAAAAGACTCCTTTCTGCCCGAGTCACGGACTGGTACGACTTCCGCGTTTGGAGAACATTCGGATTAAACCTGCGATACCGATCCGAACTCTGGCAACCCAGGGGTTATGGCAAATAAGATGAAGACGGGCGGCGGGGATAAGCCTAACAGGCTGTGGGAATAGGGGGGGGGGGGGGGGGGCTGTTGGGATCGCATGGGACCAAGCAGAAGTAATCATTGATCATGAGCATGTCCCAATAACCAACATCGAAGGCCTAATGCGAGCTGCCAGAGAGGCAGATCTTGTATCTATTTTCCGGAAAACAGATTTTTAGGGCATTGCTTGTAATGTCTGGATATGTTCCCGCCTCCATTTTCACAAATGTGGTTTATCACGTCTAGTTCTGTCTGCAGCATGCGAGTGTCAATTTTCCCATTCAAAATATAATTTTAGGTCACGTCGTCTCCAGATTTCAGTTTAACCCCTTCAATTCTAATTTATTCTTTGATCTCAGAGACGCGGTCTCACCCATGATCGCCAAAGTTTCCAAACACTGGAAGATTGGACTTGAGGCAGCCGATGCTCAGCCAAGGATCCCTACCTTCGCGCCTCTATTTAGAAAAGACAGCATTTCCAGTGAAAACCAAACAGGTGAAAAGTGGTTACGACGACAAATCGAGTCAACAAAGTCTGTCCCGAGTGAAAAAGGCCGAAGTCCGTCCCGGTGACTCAGTTGGTTAGAACGCCTGTCTTCCAATCCACACACCCGCGGCGGGGTGGGTTCGAGTCGCTTTAGGGCGCTCGCCATTTGCCCTTGACCGGTATCGCCTGTGGCTGGTGGCAGCGGTCGCACTAAAGCTCAGTTGACGTCAAAGGGCAGGACGGACCGTGACGAGCATTGCGGCACGTTAAGCTTTTGCCACTCAATTCTGCCGTTTCCTAGAATCGCGCGATCGGATGGTGGAGGTCAGGGCTCTCACAACAAGCACTGCTTAGCGTGAGCGCTGATCCCAGAAATCCATCCATTTAAAGGCTTCGAATCAAATTGAAAAAACCAGGGTACGTGGGGTCAGAACAATCCCAAAGGTAAACAGATGAGCCATGCGCACGAGCAAATAGCAGTCACATCTGTGTAAGTGTGATAAGGGGGCAATAGGACGTGATCATAAGTATGTAACGCAGTTAAGGCTGTACAGGAACGCAGTTAGAGTGGCAGGGTTTAATTGCGCCTTTCTTAGCCCTTTACAAAGGGTGAGATGAATGCATTTACGACCCAGTGTACTTTTAGCACTGATATGATCAGGTAAAAAATGCATCACTGTAAACGTCCTAGTAGATTTTTTTTCACAATAGCTCCAATACATTCTTAACCACACCGTTTCTCCCTTAATGTGGCGCAATACGGACATCTCCCCCCCCCCCCCCCCCCCGCCTGGGCTGTTCACCACTGCTACCATCACCACCACTAAGCCGATTGTTTGTCAATCGTCTGCAGCCATTGTAGCACTGCCAGCCTCCCAAGGTCGTTCGGGTCGGCGATCTACCTGGCAAGGACCGGTTTACATGGGTCGTTCGCCGAAGTGCTGCGTTCTTAACTGACACCGTCGGGGAAATCTCTTCACATGGCGCAGGACTTAACGTCCGACGAAGTGGCGCTTCGGCGGACCATTTCAGTTTATCAGGGGCTTTGTCCTGCATTCCTCTTTACTGAGGAAAAAGCTTAGATCTGTCACTTGAAGCCCGCAAGCGATTCACTATCCGATATACAATAGTTGCCTTCCTCTTGTAGTTGCGAAAATGGTTGTCCGAGGCCGGACCGAAGTCATCAGTTTCGACAAGTTCCAACATTATTCCTCGCTGACAATTAACATGCTGGAACCCTTACCTCCGATCGTGTCGAACCTTTTGCCATCCGATGCGCCATAGTTGATTTCCTGTTACGTTTCCAAATTTGATGGCCCTGGGTCAGGAAAACAGTCTTGAAGTAAAGAAAGCACACAAAGACGGCGTGGTGCACATGTTTACGTAGCAATTACGTGCTATTCGTACATACGCACGTTTGCATTTTATCCGTTTTAGCCGATGCACGTAAGTTACAAGGCTCTCAAGTAAACAGCTCGCAAATCAGCGTACAGCGCATCGCTGACGTCGCCTGGCAGCTCGCTAGGTTGACGAGGCCTTGTAGCCCTGCCGCAGACGGACTGACCTTGGAGCCTGAGCCGCAGTGAATATGAATCCGTAGAGGCTGGGCAAGTGCTGGTGAGCTAGACCGGTAAACCTTCCGCGCAGTGCCGAATCGACTCGTTTCCGTGCAATAAATGGCATGCAGGAGCCTTTCATCATTAGAGGATGCTACTGTTGCCCAATCACCTCTGGTCAATACACTGGTTTTAGACGTCACTTTTTGACGGAGATGACTCCACTCCCTGTCCGCAGCATGATCTATGTAGAAATGCATGCTAGCCTGTTACACCCCTATGACTGTTAGAGATGGCTGAGGTGACTGAGGTGACTGACTGTGACTGTGAGGTGAGGTGAGGTGACTGAGATGACTGTGTTAACCACTTCCGAGTTCTCAACCGGTTTGGAAGCTACAGAGAACTGTCTCCTTGGATGGATGATTCGTGCCTTTATCAAGTGTGCTGTGGACGTCGCTGGTCCAGCTGAGACCATAGGCAGGGCCGATACAATTGCAGGGTCAAACGCTATTTTATATCGTCTTTTTTCTTGCAAAACAGGGTCGTACACCCTGAAGCCGCATTTTGGTCTTGATGCCGATAGCTTTCCGAGGGCGTCCACGTCCTCGGTCGCCCGCAGAGGGACACCCCGTAAGTTCATCTCAGATAACGCTGCAGCTTTCGTTGGAGCAATACGCAAGCCGCGAAGTCTTCTGCAAGGATTCGGCCAAGAAACCATGAGGATAAGGACCACACATTTAGGCATTGGTTGGAAGTCAACGCCTCCGGCTGCGCCTCACCTTAATAGCAGCTGTAAGTCGGTGGTCAAAAGTGCAAAGAGGGCTCTAAGGATGACCTTGGAAGCGGATGATTTGAGCGATAAGGAGCTGAAAACGGTCTTCTGCCGTGTAGAAACAGTTTGATATTCTGGACCCGCAACCGCAGTCTCATCAGGCACAAATGATTTCCACTCCTCTCAAAACATCTCCACTCGTTTCTACGTCGTTCTTGATACGCCACGTGCGGCTACACCTCAGTTCAGAGGACTCAACACACCACAAAACACAACACAACGGTGGCGTCGACTTCAATAGCTGACTTCCGAGTTTTGGTGCTGCTAGATGCTTGTGAGTACTTAACCCCGAGCTTGTAAGCAAGGAAGAGGTGGACTGAGCGATCGCAAAGAGCGAAATGTTGTGTTTTGTGTGCTTTGTGTCACACAGTTTTTTCTGCTGACACGTCGGCATCTCGAGGCTCATGGTCTCCTGCCAGACCATCAAAGACATTTCCTGGTCGGGATGAACTTGTGTGAGTTTAAAAGCGAGAACTCTAAATGGGCTTTACAAGCAGCCAGTGAACAACATGGCGCAGCTGGAGCTGGATGGCTAAGATCTGAAATCGTGAGATGGCTGACAGCATCAGATGAAGCATCAAGTTTGAACGGTTATGCAGACTACCTTGCCAATACTTTTCCAATGCACGCATTCAGTCTAAATGACAGATAAACTCAGCGATTCAGCGTCGGGGAGATGTGAACGAGTGTTGTGGGCTAGCTAATTAATCGAGTTAACACGCGCTCGGGTGAGCGGGCTTAATTTAAGCCCCCCCCCTCCCAAAGTTTTTCCGGAATGGTTTACGCATGGTGCGGCTATGCCGCGCCAAATTTTGCATAGCTGTGGACAACTGAACAGCGGATCGCTTGGTATCAAAAATGTAAGTGTACCTCGTAAGATCGCGACCTACGGCAGGTCTGAGTCAGGCCATAGATTCGGCGAAGACGATTTCTGGGGATCGTTCAATTTGATGCAACAACGCAGTATTAGACGAAGCCACACGTGTCTGAGAGATTTCTTAGGCAACACAGCAGTTGAATTGACAAATTCCATTTACCTCAAGTCAGGTATGAGTATGAGGGTCAGACCAAGCTCAAAATCAGCCTGTGTTTTACTTTAGGAATTGCTGTTTGGGGTAGTTTCTGGTGCTCACTTTGAATTTATCGATAACAGAAACTGCACTACACATCTTCCATGGGATTTCTAAGTCAGAATAGGTCACTGACCTCAAATGATCCAGGTGAACATTTTGTTTTCAGAAACATACTGCAAGTCGCAATGATCTACGGTTATTCAAATGCAAAAAACAAAACAGCCTTGTATGATCTTCATTCCCGTGACCTCCGAAAGGTCAAAAAAGGTCACTGGCCATGCATGAGCATCAGTGACCTTTTGCTTAGAACGGGTATCTAGGTTTACGGTTGTTGCATGGGAGGGTCTGGGGCACCTTGGGCGCTGATCTGGAGTTTGACTTTGTTTGACACTATTTTACCCGAAGGTCATGATCTAAGAGCCTCAAAATTTAACACAAGTAAGTTGTTGTACATGCTAACGGTAGTTCTCCTAGTTTCCGAGATCTCAGGGGGTCAAATTGTCCCCCACCCGAGCAAAGGATATTCAATCGGCCACCAGCGCTCGTGTATAATTAATGTAACAACTTCGGGGCGCATTTAACAAACATGGTCTTCTGGAACCTCAGGACCAGTTGCGTCTAATAATAGCGCAGGGTAGTGTCATTGCAGCACCATCAAGGTAACAGAATGAGATCCATGGTAACTACTTTCAAGTCCAACATACGCTGGCATCGTTTTGTCACAGCACTGCACTTCTTTCTTTTTTGGTAGTCCCAGAGTGCAGCCCTAGCCCGCGACAACTGTAGTTGCCGCCACTGGTCTCGCCATGGCGACAACAAAATCTGCTGAGGGCCGTCGCCGGCCGTTAAGGACTAAAGGTACCATTTTTGAGCTGCTTTATCCCGTACAATGGGGGCTTGTGGGCTACAAAGTGGCACCTCTACTGGTATGAATAACACAGCACAAATGAGTGCTGGTGATTGGCACAGCGGACGGCGAAGGCCATTTACCGAGAGGCGCATTAGTTGCAGCTGGAACCAGCGCGTCACGATAGACCATTTACCGAGAGGCGCATTAGTTGCAGCTGGAACCAGCGCGTCACGATAGACCATTTACCGAGAGGCGCATTAGTTGCAGCTGGAACCAGCGCGTCACGACAGACCATTTACCGAGAGGCGCATTAGTTGCAGCTGGAACCAGCGTGTCACGATAGACCATTTACCGAGAAGCGCATTAGTTGCAGCTGGAACCAGCGTGTCACGATAGACCATTTACCGAGAGGCGCATTAGTTGCAGCTTGAACCAGCGCGTCACAATAGACCATGCGAAACTCTTTCTGGGAGCGAACGTGCGCTTCGAAAGAGACACTGTGCTGAATGCCATAGGAGAAAAATAAAAGTAAAATGCTTCGTTACATTCGTGTGATCATGGCCTCATAGCTGCGTATGCTGTTTCCTGAGCAGATTGTTTCGAGCTTTCGTAGTATTTAACTGTTAAGGGTTTTGACAAATCAAAAGAGAGTGTTCTACAGTTGCATGGGGTTTTGAGCTGAAATAGCCATTTTGAGGATCGTTCGGTGCAATTCAAAACCCTACCTTCTTAAAACCTGAAATCGTCTAGTTACTGGGCTAAACGCCGGCGAAGACATGCGGAATATTCCATGGCCATTCAGGCGAGCATGACACAGTAGCAGCATCATTCCAATCCTGCCACACCACAGGCCATGCAAAATTTCTGGAAAACCCCTGAGTGTTATCATTCAGAAAATCCCACTGAACAAGAACGAAATGAATAGCGACGGTTTTTTCTACGTAATCACGTAAGGCTTGGTGTCGTCAGGTTATTGACGTCAAAATATTAACGGAATGTCGTCTTTCAACGCGTTCTGGGTTGTTTTAGTAAAACAAATGGTACATAGTTATATAAAACGGAGCAAATCGTGCCCTTTCGAAGCGAGTGGGTCGTATCAGGTGATGGGGGGCCTTAAATGGGGGCGCCAGGTTGGGAGGCCTTTCAGCCTTTATCCGTCCTGCGCCCCCTCCGCTTACCAAGATTCTGGCTGCGCATCTTCGTGGGTGAGCTCATTGTGCACTGAGCATGGGTACACTAGTATAATCGGGTGTGACCACTGAAGAGCCAGCCCAACTAGCAACGCTTTTAAGCTCAACCCGCGCTAAGCAAGACATTGGCATTGTGGGGGTTCATTGGCCACACATTCGATCTGGAGCGGATTAGCGTCGCTTTCCCTTCAGAGGCGCAAAGGCTTGGAACTGTGCCCACCAGAAATACAGCAGGCTTGCAAAGCGTATGCAATGACATGAGCGGGGAAAGGCATTTTCAATAGGAGGGCACCTACCTTAGCTATTTGGAGAAAAGTTTTCGCTTTCGTTAAAAAGAGGAGAATTTTCGTTACTAGTTCATGAAGGAGTGCCTACGTTTTGTTTCACGCTGCTTGAAATGCACATCTTTTATTGATGAAACTTTGGGCTGTCCAGAACCTGCGTGTAAAGGAGCTGTGATAGCCACGTCTGTTGTGAACACTCTGTTCTTTTTAATGCATAGATAAACACGCCCAAAAAAACTAAGAAAATTACGATGAATTATGCGCGGACCTCGCTTTTCGATATGCAAGATAGACGTGCAGCTTCGCTCTTTCAACTTCACAAAGCAGGAAGCTCATGCAGACTGTCATGCTTCCAAATGTCATTCCGATGGCTATGCATATGGACTTTAAGGAACATCTAGATGTAGTCGGTCATGCCATATATACACACACACACACATATATATATATATATATATATATATATATATATATTCAAGACCCAGATCATAAGTGGACAAATCCTAGAAGTTTTTCGCACCTGTCCCCTATGGCTACTTTCGAGACCTTGACCCCCAATCAGTTTGAGAAATGCACACCCATGATGGCGAAAACCACAGAACACACGTCGGAAAAAAGGCGAATGGAAAGTATAAGTGCTTGCGGGCTTCCCTCGGTAAGCGATTTAGACTTAATGGGCGATTTGCATTTGCAATAGTCAACAATGCACCTAGAATCGTTCATGGGATTCCCTGGCCACTTCAACCTCTAGCTGCCGGGATGCTTGACTGACGGGAGCAGGGTGTCATGTGCTGACTATTTGGTGGGTCGTGGGAAACAAACATCATTCGTAAGCCAGGTTTTTTTCTGCCAGCACCATGGGCTGAATCGCTTGCAGCCTTGACGAAGATCAATGGGTGACCGCCTATCCCTCCCCCTCCCCTTTTATACGCGTTTCCGTGCTGGGAGGTGGCTGTTTCAAATGCCTGAAGAGCCCGATTTGATATGTTTCAGGAATCGATTTAAAACCAGGAGGAAAAACTTAATTCTAACCTGAGATAAGCGTCACCAAAGCGCCTACCTATTTCATGCCACCAAGTCAGGTGTTAAAGCTGATGAGGCACAACAAGGCAGTACAAATGAAAATAACTGACTCGTCTGTCGTTAGCTTATCATCTGCTTACTAACAGAAGTCAACTATTGTCCACCTTCAAATATTGCTCTCCAGATTTCCACTGCGGTTGAAGCGTTGCTATGTATGCTTTACGTCCAAAAAAACATATTTGCTACCACTGCAAATGCCAGATGTCGCTAATTTCGAAATTTCACCAATCGATGCTGCTGGAATGTTTCCGTGTTGTCTTTGGTGAAGTAATTTCGAGACACATTCTATGAAGTCCCAATGGAAGAGCTCTTTTGCGGTAGCGGTGAGCTTTGCTGAAAAAAAAAACACTATCGTCTTTCTTAGGAAGGTTCGAGCTACAGTTCTAATCGACTAGAAAAGAAATGTTTGTACCAAAGCTTTGAAAATGCGCATTTGCAGGTTTTAGACATAAAACACAAACAACGACGCCCAGTGTTGTAATATTTACAGGCCATGATGCGTCGGCGCGCGGCTCAAACCAAGCGGCGTTCAATGGGCAGACGAAAATAATGACGCATCTGAAAAAGTACTTTTGAACGTTTGAGAGCATCAACTCATACATTTAGAAGGCAGTCGTGGTAGATGCCTTACCAAAATAATTTTTAGATGTATGAAAGTAACGGCTTTGTATTTATCGCACTCCAAACTGGTGCTGGAATATGATGGTAGAACTGAAGGAATAAAAAGGACTTACATTTTGCGTGCTGCTGTTTCTGATAATCTGTTTACAAACACCTTCAAATTAATGAAGGCAAAATATACGCCCCCTTTATCGTTACATCGCACCAATTGACCTTGAAACTTTCGGAAACTAATTCGTAGCGGTCGTTCTCGCGCGCCCCGGGGTCGCGTGATGGTATTATCTGCAGTTTATCGGCATCAGAAATCTGTTTCATCTGTCTGGTGTTATCTGCAGCGGTCACTTAACGGTAGCTGCCACCCAGGCCAGAGATGTTCTGGCTCCTACGATTGGCAGTGCGCAGGCTCAAACCTTCGTAATTTATTTCAGTTATCGATGCTGCAAAAGGAGTGACGTTCCCAGGCAAACATGAGCTGGTCTTTTTACCTTTTTCAAGAGAGAAGTCTGGTGGATAGAATGCAAAGAGATTTTATCGCTGCTGGCCAAGGGCCCTTGACACGACGTCCGGTTAGCCCTTCAGGTCCAGCGTCGGTCTTAAGAGGCCCTATGGCCTCTCGAGAAAATGGTTCACATCTGTGCGTGTACCCCTCCGCACTGATAATAGAATACGACTTGGCCGTTTACCTACTTGTTAAGCTTTTGTTTAGCGTCGGGAGATATAAAGAAGACGATATCAATGTGTCGATATTGTTACATAGACATGATTATGTGTTATTGATAAATTAAAAACGATACCTGAATTTTCATGGGTAGAGGCCTATCACAACGGCGTCACGCAGGAGAAGTATCCGGCGGGCCGTCATGGTTTTCCTCATGCTGCTTCGCAATTGAACGCAGAGGCCCAAGCGTGCATCTTATCTTTCAGCATATATTCGGTGCTCCGGTATTCTGAAGATACCACGGGAATCGCATTTCTTCCAAAACGTTCATGCTCGGCGCTCCTCTTAGTCAAAATCCAATGTATTCAGCATGAAAATGGAATCATTCTTGGAAAATCTTCAGCGCCTAGTTATAACACGTTACCAGCACATTCGCGTTCGAGCAGTATCAGTGCTATAACACTTATCATTTCCAGCAACAGTTTCAGGCCTGACAACGTCTGAGAGAACGTTGCTGCTTGCAGACAGATATATTGCAAGTGCAAACAACAAACCATCCCTGATCAATTCCAAATGCCGTCTGCATGTTGGCATGCAATTCAGGCAATCACAATGACTTGACCTCTACAATCACGTGCACCTTGACCCGCGGGTCGCTGCCGGTCTCCGTGACAGTTGTCTGGGAAGGCTGCGCAGCGCTGCGCTTCGGACCGTCCATGGCCGCTAGCAGCTTTTGCAAGCTGCTCACGCCGCCCAGTCTCTGGACCAGCGCCAGCAGCTGCTGCAGCTCTGCGATGTCCGCGATGTCCTTGTCAACCATCGTTTCCGTAGTGGGCGAAGGAGTTGCTGCGGAAGACACCACCACCGAGTCCTGTGTAGCTGGTGTCGCCGCGGGAGGACGCATGACTCGTGGTACCACTAACGGTGCAGGAAACGCCGCAATGTTAGGCTTGGCCATCGGTGGCATCTGGACCAGCGCCGGCGGCTGCTGCAGCTCTTCGATGTCCGTGACGTCCTTGTCGACTATCGTTTCCGCTATGGGCAATGCGGTTGCTGCGGAAGAAACCACCAACGAGTCTTGTGGAGTAGACGGCGCCTCAGGCGGACGCGTAGTTCGTGGCACCTCTAACGGTGCAGGGAACACCGCAACGCTAGGTTTGGCCATCTTCGGCATCTCGTCGCCAGGTATCGCTTGCCCCGGCGTGAAAGGAGATGGTGTTGGAGCAAAGCTGGTGATTCCAGTGAAAGGCTGTTCGACGCACGTAACGTTCTCGGTGCATTCATCTCGTTGCGAATCATACTTCTGACCGTGTGTGCACGAGCGCACTTGAGACAGACCTTTGTTACAGACGTAAAACTCGGTGCAGTTGTCCATCTTTGCGAACCTGCCATTCTTTGGGCACGCGAACACCGTGATGTTGTCGTAGCCGGGCGTGGGGGGCGGGCTGGGCGTGGTCGGCGGCGCCATGTCACCGCCAAGCAGACCCTCTTTCAAGGCTTCAATAAGAGGATACGGCCGTCCGGTGCACACTCCACGGAAATCGTCCTGGGCCAGCGCCCACACGGCCGCCCCGCCCAAACCCTGCTCGCGTATGTAGGCGCCCTTTCTTTGCATCATGACCTCGTCGTCGTAGGCCACCCACTGATCGCCTTTGACGGCGTATGGGCCGACTGCGTCCGGTTGCGGACGGAACGCCTGCCAGCCGTCCATGCTGACGTGTTCGCAAATTTCGGTAAAGGACAGAGAGCCCCGATCCTTGGTAAGCTTGCCAGCGTGTCCTTTATCCTTCGCTGGTGCTCCGAACCCCTGAGACTCGGCATCAGCGAGAGTAAATGTGATCCCAAAAGTGGGTACGGCCATTACCAACCGAGCTGGGTCGGCGCCGGCCTCTTTCAATACCTGAATGGCAAAGTCTGCATAGTACGAAGTGTCGGGGTCAGCGGCGTATAGTGGAGCGTGGTGCGCCGTAAGATTTTCCGAACCCGCATGATAGGTGTACAGCAGCGCGGTCATGTAGTCGACAGCCTTGGAAACGCGACCAACGTCAAAGTTGTTTTGTATCTGGTCGCTGATGGCCGGTAATGTGGTTGCCAAAAGTAGCTTGTCCTGGCCTGATTCTTTGGCTTCGCCCGTGAAGCCAGCAGCCAGAGCTTCCATGAGCCTGGCGTGGTGTTCTTTTTTTCCTTGCACCTTCCAGTCGATGTCAATGCCATCAAATCTATGCATTCTGATGTACTTTATCGACTCCTTCACAAAGCGCTTGATTTTGGCTTCATCGCTAGCCAACTCTGCAAAGGCGTTTTGCTGCAAATCATTAGATCCGCCTATCATCATCATCAGCTTCAGAGCCGGATTGGCTGCCTTCAGGGAGATCATATGCTTATATCCCTGTAGGGTGATGTCGGAGCGCTGATCGGCCGGCCCCAGTTTCTGTTCATCGTTTGGTGTTGACCGTCGCGTAGTGCAGATGAGTGCAGAGGTGTGGGGGGATGTTTTTTGGTGTGAACTTAGCAATGGATGCTCGGTACTGTCCCCAGCTGGTTGTAGTAGCAGATCAGTCGATTTGGGATGTCCTGGGTGGAACACACTGCCGCGCACCAGCACGAAAGCAGCAGCGTTTGACACCTGAAACACGGGACCAGACGAGTATGGGCTTTCAGGGACGTGTTAGGTTAGTCTCGCCATTGGAATTCGTATGCTATACTATAGCTATTGTTTGCGAGCACTGTTCTATATTCGCGCTGACTCACAATCTATGCGTGTTTTTCACTTTCACACTCCGAGAGAGTGGACGCCTCAGAGCCTCCCCTAAAATCAGTCAGGCCAGAGTCACGGAGAAAACTACATTGGAAACCTCGTGTCAAAATGTATGTGATGATGATGATTTGGGGTTTTAGGGCGCATCGACTGCTATAGGTCATGCAGCACCCATAACTATCAATTTATGCAG
>NW_023596921.1:8018509-8042667 GCF_011947565.3 Pollicipes pollicipes | reverse complement strand
CATTATGCCACATGAAATGTCCAATTTCCCGAAAATTGAACTTTTTGGCTTTTTCTGTTCATATCTACAAGACCATACGCTGTGGCGGCACTAAACTTAGAGATGCGGCAGTAGATCGCCGTGCAATGTTCCACAAAAACCGCCACTGCTAAAAAAAAACACAGAAAAGCAGCTAGACAGAAACACAGAAAACACACAGAAACACAGAAAAGCAGCACGTTTTCGGTGCCAAAGATGCGCAGCCAATGCCCCATAGGGTGCTGGACATTGGGCGCGAGTGCACGACATGCCGGAGAAGTGTCCTCAGAAAACCTTAGGTTGGGGTTGGCATCGACCTCCTATCAACGTTAGGGTTGGCGTTTATTTTTATAACACCTCTTTATAACACCTCCCAGCCCCCTCAGATGGGAAATAGCTGAATACTTCCAAACCTTGACTCCTTGACATTCTTGCCGCACCCCTACATAGATGAACTTTCACAAAAATATCGCCATTGGACTCTCCTTAATTCGGAGAACCAGTCTACCCCTCAGCAGCCATACTTCTTTAAAACGGGTTTTCTGATACACCCCAAAAAATGTCCATTCGCACAATATATCTGAGAAAGTGTCCTGACTGCGACAACCTGCATTATTGGACCATCCCCGCGAACAACCTGCAATTCGGGTAATGAACGCTTTGCGTAAAAAATACGGGAAACAGCGAAACTGGATTTGCGCAGAATGTTCCCTGTTCCCTAGATCTTGCCTGCACCAGCGTACCGCATTGCACAGGTTACCCCGTTGGTTTGTTGCTTTGTCCTCTTGACATGTCAAAGTTTAAAAAAAAATCGCGCTAAGCCCCGTGGTGAGCCTTCACTGAATGCTCGTTTAGTTGGTTTTCGCACGATTTTGCAGGAGTTCGCCTACCTTACGTAAGCGCTGATGACTTCTGCGATGCCACCTTTACCCGTCATGGACATATTCCCATTTCCGTCACAATCGTGAGGACTTTATTAAGCCAGGGCTTCACTGTTAAGACTTCGTGGCGAAGGGCATCACAAAATGGTGGCTGCTTAGAAGCAGCGATGATGTGCGGTGATGTATTGATATGTCAGTTGTGATGTGTTAATCATCCTTGATCATTACATGGAACATATATCGATGCCGATATGAAACTTCGTGAGTGAGCACCACGTCAAAGTGGTGACCACTCCTCCCAATACGTAGTGTGGTCTAAAGCCGTTAGATGTGAGCTTCTTCAGCGCGTGCCAAACTAACAGCTCCGGTGTCACCGGTGGCTACGCAGCTACCCAGGGCAACGTATGCTCACTGAGAGGAAGTTGTTGAAGTCCGCGGGAGTGGAAAAGACTCCTTTCTGCCCGAGTCACGGACTGGTACGACTTCCGCGTTTGGAGAACATTCGGATTAAACCTGCGATACCGATCCGAACTCTGGCAACCCAGGGGTTATGGCAAATAAGATGAAGACGGGCGGCGGGATAAGCCTAACAGGCTGTGGGAATAGGGGGGGGGGGGGGGCTGTTGGGATCGCATGGGACCAAGCAGAAGTAATCATTGATCATGAGCATGTCCCAATAACCAACATCGAAGGCCTAATGCGAGCTGCCAGAGAGGCAGATCTTGTATCTATTTTCCGGAAAACAGATTTTTAGGGCATTGCTTGTAATGTCTGGATATGTTCCCGCCTCCATTTTCACAAATGTGGTTTATCACGTCTAGTTCTGTCTGCAGCATGCGAGTGTCAATTTTCCCATTCAAAATATAATTTTAGGTCACGTCGTCTCCAGATTTCAGTTTAAACCCCTTCAATTCTAATTTATTCTTTGATCTCAGAGACGCGGTCTCACCCATGATCGCCAAAGTTTCCAAACACTGGAAGATTGGACTTGAGGCAGCCGATGCTCAGCCAAGGATCCCTACCTTCGCGCCTCTATTTAGAAAAGACAGCATTTCCAGTGAAAACCAAACAGGTGAAAAGTGGTTACGACGACAAATCGAGTCAACAAAGTCTGTCCCGAGTGAAAAAGGCCGAAGTCCGTCCCGGTGACTCAGTTGGTTAGAACGCCTGTCTTCCAATCCACACACCCGCGGCGGGGTGGGTTCGAGTCGCTTTAGGGCGCTCGCCATTTGCCCTTGACCGGTATCGCCTGTGGCTGGTGGCAGCGGTCGCACTAAAGCTCAGTTGACGTCAAAGGGCAGGACGGACCGTGACGAGCATTGCGGCACGTTAAGCTTTTGCCACTCAATTCTGCCGTTTCCTAGAATCGCGCGATCGGATGGTGGAGGTCAGGGCTCTCACAACAAGCACTGCTTAGCGTGAGCGCTGATCCCAGAAATCCATCCATTTAAAGGCTTCGAATCAAATTGAAAAAACCAGGGTACGTGGGGTCAGAACAATCCCAAAGGTAAACAGATGAGCCATGCGCACGAGCAAATAGCAGTCACATCTGTGTAAGTGTGATAAGGGGGCAATAGGACGTGATCATAAGTATGTAACGCAGTTAAGGCTGTACAGGAACGCAGTTAGAGTGGCAGGGTTTAATTGCGCCTTTCTTAGCCCTTTACAAAGGGTGAGATGAATGCATTTACGACCCAGTGTACTTTTAGCACTGATATGATCAGGTAAAAAATGCATCACTGTAAACGTCCTAGTAGATTTTTTTTCACAATAGCTCCAATACATTCTTAACCACACCGTTTCTCCCTTAATGTGGCGCAATACGGACATCTCCCCCCCCCCCCCCCCCCCCCGCCTGGGCTGTTCACCACTGCTACCATCACCACCACTAAGCCGATTGTTTGTCAATCGTCTGCAGCCATTGTAGCACTGCCAGCCTCCCAAGGTCGTTCGGGTCGGCGATCTACCTGGCAAGGACCGGTTTACATGGGTCGTTCGCCGAAGTGCTGCGTTCTTAACTGACACCGTCGGGGAAATCTCTTCACATGGCGCAGGACTTAACGTCCGACGAAGTGGCGCTTCGGCGGACCATTTCAGTTTATCAGGGGCTTTGTCCTGCATTCCTCTTTACTGAGGAAAAAGCTTAGATCTGTCACTTGAAGCCCGCAAGCGATTCACTATCCGATATACAATAGTTGCCTTCCTCTTGTAGTTGCGAAAATGGTTGTCCGAGGCCGGACCGAAGTCATCAGTTTCGACAAGTTCCAACATTATTCCTCGCTGACAATTAACATGCTGGAACCCTTACCTCCGATCGTGTCGAACCTTTTGCCATCCGATGCGCCATAGTTGATTTCCTGTTACGTTTCCAAATTTGATGGCCCTGGGTCAGGAAAACAGTCTTGAAGTAAAGAAAGCACACAAAGACGGCGTGGTGCACATGTTTACGTAGCAATTACGTGCTATTCGTACATACGCACGTTTGCATTTTATCCGTTTTAGCCGATGCACGTAAGTTACAAGGCTCTCAAGTAAACAGCTCGCAAATCAGCGTACAGCGCATCGCTGACGTCGCCTGGCAGCTCGCTAGGTTGACGAGGCCTTGTAGCCCTGCCGCAGACGGACTGACCTTGGAGCCTGAGCCGCAGTGAATATGAATCCGTAGAGGCTGGGCAAGTGCTGGTGAGCTAGACCGGTAAACCTTCCGCGCAGTGCCGAATCGACTCGTTTCCGTGCAATAAATGGCATGCAGGAGCCTTTCATCATTAGAGGATGCTACTGTTGCCCAATCACCTCTGGTCAATACACTGGTTTTAGACGTCACTTTTTGACGGAGATGACTCCACTCCCTGTCCGCAGCATGATCTATGTAGAAATGCATGCTAGCCTGTTACACCCCTATGACTGTTAGAGATGGCTGAGGTGACTGAGGTGACTGACTGTGACTGTGAGGTGAGGTGAGGTGACTGAGATGACTGTGTTAACCACTTCCGAGTTCTCAACCGGTTTGGAAGCTACAGAGAACTGTCTCCTTGGATGGATGATTCGTGCCTTTATCAAGTGTGCTGTGGACGTCGCTGGTCCAGCTGAGACCATAGGCAGGGCCGATACAATTGCAGGGTCAAACGCTATTTTATATCGTCTTTTTTCTTGCAAAACAGGGTCGTACACCCTGAAGCCGCATTTTGGTCTTGATGCCGATAGCTTTCCGAGGGCGTCCACGTCCTCGGTCGCCCGCAGAGGGACACCCCGTAAGTTCATCTCAGATAACGCTGCAGCTTTCGTTGGAGCAATACGCAAGCCGCGAAGTCTTCTGCAAGGATTCGGCCAAGAAACCATGAGGATAAGGACCACACATTTAGGCATTGGTTGGAAGTCAACGCCTCCGGCTGCGCCTCACCTTAATAGCAGCTGTAAGTCGGTGGTCAAAAGTGCAAAGAGGGCTCTAAGGATGACCTTGGAAGCGGATGATTTGAGCGATAAGGAGCTGAAAACGGTCTTCTGCCGTGTAGAAACAGTTTGATATTCTGGACCCGCAACCGCAGTCTCATCAGGCACAAATGATTTCCACTCCTCTCAAAACATCTCCACTCGTTTCTACGTCGTTCTTGATACGCCACGTGCGGCTACACCTCAGTTCAGAGGACTCAACACACCACAAAACACAACACAACGGTGGCGTCGACTTCAATAGCTGACTTCCGAGTTTTGGTGCTGCTAGATGCTTGTGAGTACTTAACCCCGAGCTTGTAAGCAAGGAAGAGGTGGACTGAGCGATCGCAAAGAGCGAAATGTTGTGTTTTGTGTGCTTTGTGTCACACAGTTTTTTCTGCTGACACGTCGGCATCTCGAGGCTCATGGTCTCCTGCCAGACCATCAAAGACATTTCCTGGTCGGGATGAACTTGTGTGAGTTTAAAAGCGAGAACTCTAAATGGGCTTTACAAGCAGCCAGTGAACAACATGGCGCAGCTGGAGCTGGATGGCTAAGATCTGAAATCGTGAGATGGCTGACAGCATCAGATGAAGCATCAAGTTTGAACGGTTATGCAGACTACCTTGCCAATACTTTTCCAATGCACGCATTCAGTCTAAATGACAGATAAACTCAGCGATTCAGCGTCGGGGAGATGTGAACGAGTGTTGTGGGCTAGCTAATTAATCGAGTTAACACGCGCTCGGGTGAGCGGGCTTAATTTAAGCCCCCCCCCCTCCCAAAGTTTTTCCGGAATGGTTTACGCATGGTGCGGCTATGCCGCGCCAAATTTTGCATAGCTGTGGACAACTGAATAGCGGATCGCTTGGTATCAAAAATGTAAGTGTACCTCGTAAGATCGCGACCTACGGCAGGTCTGAGTCAGGCCATAGATTCGGCGAAGACGATTTCTGGGGATCGTTCAATTTGATGCAACAACGCAGTATTAGACGAAGCCACACGTGTCTGAGAGATTTCTTAGGCAACACAGCAGTTGAATTGACAAATTCCATTTACCTCAAGTCAGGTATGAGTATGAGGGTCAGACCAAGCTCAAAATCAGCCTGTGTTTTACTTTAGGAATTGCTGTTTGGGGTAGTTTCTGGTGCTCACTTTGAATTTATCGATAACAGAAACTGCACTACACATCTTCCATGGGATTTCTAAGTCAGAATAGGTCACTGACCTCAAATGATCCAGGTGAACATTTTGTTTTCAGAAACATACTGCAAGTCGCAATGATCTACGGTTATTCAAATGCAAAAAACAAAACAGCCTTGTATGATCTTCATTCCCGTGACCTCCGAAAGGTCAAAAAAGGTCACTGGCCATGCATGAGCATCAGTGACCTTTTGCTTAGAACGGGTATCTAGGTTTACGGTTGTTGCATGGGAGGGTCTGGGGCACCTTGGGCGCTGATCTGGAGTTTGACTTTGTTTGACACTATTTTACCCGAAGGTCATGATCTAAGAGCCTCAAAATTTAACACAAGTAAGTTGTTGTACATGCTAACGGTAGTTCTCCTAGTTTCCGAGATCTCAGGGGGTCAAATTGTCCCCCACCCGAGCAAAGGATATTCAATCGGCCACCAGCGCTCGTGTATAATTAATGTAACAACTTCGGGGCGCATTTAACAAACATGGTCTTCTGGAACCTCAGGACCAGTTGCGTCTAATAATAGCGCAGGGTAGTGTCATTGCAGCACCATCAAGGTAACAGAATGAGATCCATGGTAACTACTTTCAAGTCCAACATACGCTGGCATCGTTTTGTCACAGCACTGCACTTCTTTCTTTTTTGGTAGTCCCAGAGTGCAGCCCTAGCCCGCGACAACTGTAGTTGCCGCCACTGGTCTCGCCATGGCGACAACAAAATCTGCTGAGGGCCGTCGCCGGCCGTTAAGGACTAAAGGTACCATTTTTGAGCTGCTTTATCCCGTACAATGGGGGCTTGTGGGCTACAAAGTGGCACCTCTACTGGTATGAATAACACAGCACAAATGAGTGCTGGTGATTGGCACAGCGGACGGCGAAGGCCATTTACCGAGAGGCGCATTAGTTGCAGCTGGAACCAGCGCGTCACGATAGACCATTTACCGAGAGGCGCATTAGTTGCAGCTGGAACCAGCGCGTCACGATAGACCATTTACCGAGAGGCGCATTAGTTGCAGCTGGAACCAGCGCGTCACGACAGACCATTTACCGAGAGGCGCATTAGTTGCAGCTGGAACCAGCGTGTCACGATAGACCATTTACCGAGAAGCGCATTAGTTGCAGCTGGAACCAGCGTGTCACGATAGACCATTTACCGAGAGGCGCATTAGTTGCAGCTTGAACCAGCGCGTCACAATAGACCATGCGAAACTCTTTCTGGGAGCGAACGTGCGCTTCGAAAGAGACACTGTGCTGAATGCCATAGGAGAAAAATAAAAGTAAAATGCTTCGTTACATTCGTGTGATCATGGCCTCATAGCTGCGTATGCTGTTTCCTGAGCAGATTGTTTCGAGCTTTCGTAGTATTTAACTGTTAAGGGTTTTGACAAATCAAAAGAGAGTGTTCTACAGTTGCATGGGGTTTTGAGCTGAAATAGCCATTTTGAGGATCGTTCGGTGCAATTCAAAACCCTACCTTCTTAAAACCTGAAATCGTCTAGTTACTGGGCTAAACGCCGGCGAAGACATGCGGAATATTCCATGGCCATTCAGGCGAGCATGACACAGTAGCAGCATCATTCCAATCCTGCCACACCACAGGCCATGCAAAATTTCTGGAAAACCCCTGAGTGTTATCATTCAGAAAATCCCACTGAACAAGAACGAAATGAATAGCGACGGTTTTTTTCTACGTAATCACGTAAGGCTTGGTGTCGTCAGGTTATTGACGTCAAAATATTAACGGAATGTCGTCTTTCAACGCGTTCTGGGTTGTTTTAGTAAAACAAATGGTACATAGTTATATAAAACGGAGCAAATCGTGCCCTTTCGAAGCGAGTGGGTCGTATCAGGTGATGGGGGGCCTTAAATGGGGGCGCCAGGTTGGGAGGCCTTTCAGCCTTTATCCGTCCTGCGCCCCCTCCGCTTACCAAGATTCTGGCTGCGCATCTTCGTGGGTGAGCTCATTGTGCACTGAGCATGGGTACACTAGTATAATCGGGTGTGACCACTGAAGAGCCAGCCCAACTAGCAACGCTTTTAAGCTCAACCCGCGCTAAGCAAGACATTGGCATTGTGGGGGTTCATTGGCCACACATTCGATCTGGAGCGGATTAGCGTCGCTTTCCCTTCAGAGGCGCAAAGGCTTGGAACTGTGCCCACCAGAAATACAGCAGGCTTGCAAAGCGTATGCAATGACATGAGCGGGGAAAGGCATTTTCAATAGGAGGGCACCTACCTTAGCTATTTGGAGAAAAGTTTTCGCTTTCGTTAAAAAGAGGAGAATTTTCGTTACTAGTTCATGAAGGAGTGCCTACGTTTTGTTTCACGCTGCTTGAAATGCACATCTTTTATTGATGAAACTTTGGGCTGTCCAGAACCTGCGTGTAAAGGAGCTGTGATAGCCACGTCTGTTGTGAACACTCTGTTCTTTTTAATGCATAGATAAACACGCCCAAAAAAACTAAGAAAATTACGATGAATTATGCGCGGACCTCGCTTTTCGATATGCAAGATAGACGTGCAGCTTCGCTCTTTCAACTTCACAAAGCAGGAAGCTCATGCAGACTGTCATGCTTCCAAATGTCATTCCGATGGCTATGCATATGGACTTTAAGGAACATCTAGATGTAGTCGGTCATGCCATATATACACACACACACACATATATATATATATATATATATATATATATATATATTCAAGACCCAGATCATAAGTGGACAAATCCTAGAAGTTTTTCGCACCTGTCCCCTATGGCTACTTTCGAGACCTTGACCCCCAATCAGTTTGAGAAATGCACACCCATGATGGCGAAAACCACAGAACACACGTCGGAAAAAAGGCGAATGGAAAGTATAAGTGCTTGCGGGCTTCCCTCGGTAAGCGATTTAGACTTAATGGGCGATTTGCATTTGCAATAGTCAACAATGCACCTAGAATCGTTCATGGGATTCCCTGGCCACTTCAACCTCTAGCTGCCGGGATGCTTGACTGACGGGAGCAGGGTGTCATGTGCTGACTATTTGGTGGGTCGTGGGAAACAAACATCATTCGTAAGCCAGGTTTTTTTCTGCCAGCACCATGGGCTGAATCGCTTGCAGCCTTGACGAAGATCAATGGGTGACCGCCTATCCCTCCCCCTCCCCTTTTATACGCGTTTCCGTGCTGGGAGGTGGCTGTTTCAAATGCCTGAAGAGCCCGATTTGATATGTTTCAGGAATCGATTTAAAACCAGGAGGAAAAACTTAATTCTAACCTGAGATAAGCGTCACCAAAGCGCCTACCTATTTCATGCCACCAAGTCAGGTGTTAAAGCTGATGAGGCACAACAAGGCAGTACAAATGAAAATAACTGACTCGTCTGTCGTTAGCTTATCATCTGCTTACTAACAGAAAGTCAACTATTGTCCACCTTCAAATATTGCTCTCCAGATTTCCACTGCGGTTGAAGCGTTGCTATGTATGCTTTACGTCCAAAAAAACATATTTGCTACCACTGCAAATGCCAGATGTCGCTAATTTCGAAATTTCACCAATCGATGCTGCTGGAATGTTTCCGTGTTGTCTTTGGTGAAGTAATTTCGAGACACATTCTATGAAGTCCCAATGGAAGAGCTCTTTTGCGGTAGCGGTGAGCTTTGCTGAAAAAAAAAACACTATCGTCTTTCTTAGGAAGGTTCGAGCTACAGTTCTAATCGACTAGAAAAGAAATGTTTGTACCAAAGCTTTGAAAATGCGCATTTGCAGGTTTTAGACATAAAACACAAACAACGACGCCCAGTGTTGTAATATTTACAGGCCATGATGCGTCGGCGCGCGGCTCAAACCAAGCGGCGTTCAATGGGCAGACGAAAATAATGACGCATCTGAAAAAGTACTTTTGAACGTTTGAGAGCATCAACTCATACATTTAGAAGGCAGTCGTGGTAGATGCCTTACCAAAATAATTTTTAGATGTATGAAAGTAACGGCTTTGTATTTATCGCACTCCAAACTGGTGCTGGAATATGATGGTAGAACTGAAGGAATAAAAAGGACTTACATTTTGCGTGCTGCTGTTTCTGATAATCTGTTTACAAACACCTTCAAATTAATGAAGGCAAAATATACGCCCCCTTTATCGTTACATCGCACCAATTGACCTTGAAACTTTCGGAAACTAATTCGTAGCGGTCGTTCTCGCGCGCCCCGGGGTCGCGTGATGGTATTATCTGCAGTTTATCGGCATCAGAAATCTGTTTCATCTGTCTGGTGTTATCTGCAGCGGTCACTTAACGGTAGCTGCCACCCAGGCCAGAGATGTTCTGGCTCCTACGATTGGCAGTGCGCAGGCTCAAACCTTCGTAATTTATTTCAGTTATCGATGCTGCAAAAGGAGTGACGTTCCCAGGCAAACATGAGCTGGTCTTTTTACCTTTTTCAAGAGAGAAGTCTGGTGGATAGAATGCAAAGAGATTTTATCGCTGCTGGCCAAGGGCCCTTGACACGACGTCCGGTTAGCCCTTCAGGTCCAGCGTCGGTCTTAAGAGGCCCTATGGCCTCTCGAGAAAATGGTTCACATCTGTGCGTGTACCCCTCCGCACTGATAATAGAATACGACTTGGCCGTTTACCTACTTGTTAAGCTTTTGTTTAGCGTCGGGAGATATAAAGAAGACGATATCAATGTGTCGATATTGTTACATAGACATGATTATGTGTTATTGATAAATTAAAAACGATACCTGAATTTTCATGGGTAGAGGCCTATCACAACGGCGTCACGCAGGAGAAGTATCCGGCGGGCCGTCATGGTTTTCCTCATGCTGCTTCGCAATTGAACGCAGAGGCCCAAGCGTGCATCTTATCTTTCAGCATATATTCGGTGCTCCGGTATTCTGAAGATACCACGGGAATCGCATTTCTTCCAAAACGTTCATGCTCGGCGCTCCTCTTAGTCAAAATCCAATGTATTCAGCATGAAAATGGAATCATTCTTGGAAAATCTTCAGCGCCTAGTTATAACACGTTACCAGCACATTCGCGTTCGAGCAGTATCAGTGCTATAACACTTATCATTTCCAGCAACAGTTTCAGGCCTGACAACGTCTGAGAGAACGTTGCTGCTTGCAGACAGATATATTGCAAGTGCAAACAACAAACCATCCCTGATCAATTCCAAATGCCGTCTGCATGTTGGCATGCAATTCAGGCAATCACAATGACTTGACCTCTACAATCACGTGCACCTTGACCCGCGGGTCGCTGCCGGTCTCCGTGACAGTTGTCTGGGAAGGCTGCGCAGCGCTGCGCTTCGGACCGTCCATGGCCGCTAGCAGCTTTTGCAAGCTGCTCACGCCGCCCAGTCTCTGGACCAGCGCCAGCAGCTGCTGCAGCTCTGCGATGTCCGCGATGTCCTTGTCAACCATCGTTTCCGTAGTGGGCGAAGGAGTTGCTGCGGAAGACACCACCACCGAGTCCTGTGTAGCTGGTGTCGCCGCGGGAGGACGCATGACTCGTGGTACCACTAACGGTGCAGGAAACGCCGCAATGTTAGGCTTGGCCATCGGTGGCATCTGGACCAGCGCCGGCGGCTGCTGCAGCTCTTCGATGTCCGTGACGTCCTTGTCGACTATCGTTTCCGCTATGGGCAATGCGGTTGCTGCGGAAGAAACCACCAACGAGTCTTGTGGAGTAGACGGCGCCTCAGGCGGACGCGTAGTTCGTGGCACCTCTAACGGTGCAGGGAACACCGCAACGCTAGGTTTGGCCATCTTCGGCATCTCGTCGCCAGGTATCGCTTGCCCCGGCGTGAAAGGAGATGGTGTTGGAGCAAAGCTGGTGATTCCAGTGAAAGGCTGTTCGACGCACGTAACGTTCTCGGTGCATTCATCTCGTTGCGAATCATACTTCTGACCGTGTGTGCACGAGCGCACTTGAGACAGACCTTTGTTACAGACGTAAAACTCGGTGCAGTTGTCCATCTTTGCGAACCTGCCATTCTTTGGGCACGCGAACACCGTGATGTTGTCGTAGCCGGGCGTGGGGGGCGGGCTGGGCGTGGTCGGCGGCGCCATGTCACCGCCAAGCAGACCCTCTTTCAAGGCTTCAATAAGAGGATACGGCCGTCCGGTGCACACTCCACGGAAATCGTCCTGGGCCAGCGCCCACACGGCCGCCCCGCCCAAACCCTGCTCGCGTATGTAGGCGCCCTTTCTTTGCATCATGACCTCGTCGTCGTAGGCCACCCACTGATCGCCTTTGACGGCGTATGGGCCGACTGCGTCCGGTTGCGGACGGAACGCCTGCCAGCCGTCCATGCTGACGTGTTCGCAAATTTCGGTAAAGGACAGAGAGCCCCGATCCTTGGTAAGCTTGCCAGCGTGTCCTTTATCCTTCGCTGGTGCTCCGAACCCCTGAGACTCGGCATCAGCGAGAGTAAATGTGATCCCAAAAGTGGGTACGGCCATTACCAACCGAGCTGGGTCGGCGCCGGCCTCTTTCAATACCTGAATGGCAAAGTCTGCATAGTACGAAGTGTCGGGGTCAGCGGCGTATAGTGGAGCGTGGTGCGCCGTAAGATTTTCCGAACCCGCATGATAGGTGTACAGCAGCGCGGTCATGTAGTCGACAGCCTTGGAAACGCGACCAACGTCAAAGTTGTTTTGTATCTGGTCGCTGATGGCCGGTAATGTGGTTGCCAAAAGTAGCTTGTCCTGGCCTGATTCTTTGGCTTCGCCCGTGAAGCCAGCAGCCAGAGCTTCCATGAGCCTGGCGTGGTGTTCTTTTTTTCCTTGCACCTTCCAGTCGATGTCAATGCCATCAAATCTATGCATTCTGATGTACTTTATCGACTCCTTCACAAAGCGCTTGATTTTGGCTTCATCGCTAGCCAACTCTGCAAAGGCGTTTTGCTGCAAATCATTAGATCCGCCTATCATCATCATCAGCTTCAGAGC
This sequence comes from Pollicipes pollicipes, assembly GCF_011947565.3. Classification (NCBI taxonomy): domain Eukaryota; kingdom Metazoa; phylum Arthropoda; class Thecostraca; order Pollicipedomorpha; family Pollicipedidae; genus Pollicipes; species Pollicipes pollicipes. Next base: position 8,030,203 of record NW_023596921.1, on the reverse strand, counting down.
CGGATTGGCTGCCTTCAGGGAGATCATATGCTTATATCCCTGTAGGGTGATGTCGGAGCGCTGATCGGCCGGCCCCAGTTTCTGTTCATCGTTGGTGTTGACCGTCGCGTAGTGCAGATGAGTGCAGAGGTGTGGGGGGATGTTTTTTGGTGTGAACTTAGCAATGGATGCTCGGTACTGTCCCCAGCTGGTGTAGTAGCAGATCAGTCGATTTGGGATGTCCTGGGTGGAACACACTGCCGCGCACCAGCACGAAAGCAGCAGCGTTGACACCTGAAACACGGACCAGACGAGTATGGGCTTTCAGGGACGTGTTAGGTTAGTCTCGCCATTGGAATTCGTATGCTATACTATAGCTATTGTTTGCGAGCACTGTTCTATATTCGCGCTGACTCACAATCTATGCGTGTTTTTCACTTTCACACTCCGAGAGAGTGGACGCCTCAGAGCCTCCCCTAAAATCAGTCAGGCCAGAGTCACGGAGAAAACTACATTGGAAACCTCGTGTCAAAATGTATGTGATGATGATGATTTGGGGTTTTAGGGCGCATCGACTGCTATAGGTCATGCAGCACCCATAACTATCAATTTATGCAGAGGCGTCAATCAGAAAAGTGCATCAACCAGGTCACCCTATAAAGTCTTGGTAATCAGCCTAGCATCATGATGAAAAGATCACTGGGAAATCTATAGCGCGCAGAAACTGGAGCACTTTACCGAACTCGACGGCGTTCGAAGAATCCCCTGAAAAGTCACATAGCGTGCGACTCTGGACGTGGTGTCCGAAAAACGGTGCTCTCGTTGCAGTAAGGTGGCGGCAAGCGACCAGTACGTGATGCACGGTCAGCGGATCAGAGCATCGACCGCAGCATGGTCTGTCGCCAGCCAGTAGCAGGTGACGGCGCGTAGCATATGTGTGACCTATGCGTAACCGGCAAAGGGCAACTTCTTCCACCCTATTGTCCCGAAAGCACGACTGCCATAGTCCAATACGGGGTTTCACGGACCGCAACTTGTTAGCGCTCAGCGAGTTCCAGTGGAACTGCCATCGCTTCTGCATAAACGACACTGCGGGGTACATGTCTTGAGCTGGTAGTGGTGTTACAGGAATTCTAGTCCCTGTCGTAGCGCGCTTTGCTGCCGCGTCAGCAAGATCATTTCCGCATGTCCCCACGTGACTTGGGATCCAGCATAGAACGACCGTTTTTCCTGCTCGATCCAGTGAGCTAAGACGCGATTGGATGTCCTGGACCAGTGGATTCGACGAGGAGAAGCCGCCAACAGCCAGGAGGCTGCTCAAGGAGTCGGAAAGAATTAAATGCAAATTGCTACCGCCCACTTCACTAAAACAGAGAGCTTTGCTGATGGCCATAAGCTCGGAGGTGAAGACCGACGCGTGTGAAGGCAGCGTGAATGACCGTGTTGTGGATCCACACACAAAAGCGCACCCTACACCTGCGTCCGTCTTTGAACCATCCGTATAAGTCGTCATGTACCCGTCAAAAGATGCTATGTGTTCTAAGGCTGCCCCTTAAGTTCCGACATGAAAACGCGTTGTTTTTGCATGTTTGATAACGAAACATCCACTCTTGGCGATGCTAGCTTCCAAGGAGCAGTCATCGTGGGTTTAGATCTGATGACACGTCGTAGGTTCAGGCCGCTCGCGTCTAAAAGTTCTCTCATTCGTACACAAAAGGGGGAAGTTTGTGGAGACCGTTGACGAAGAAAAAACCTTCGTAAGCTTCGCGAAAACACCGCTTTGTGGGCGGGATGATCCGGGAACTGCGCCAGCTTGCACGTGTAGCGCAGTCCCAGCATCTGCCTTCGCAATGCTAGTGGGGGCTCGTGAGCCTCCACCAGGAGACTATCTATGGGCCATGTCCGAAAAGCCCCTGTAGCGATACGTAATGCGGCGTGATGCACCGTGTTCAAAGTACGTTTAATCAGGTCTGATGAACCGTCATACAAAAAACAGCTGTAGTCAAGTTTTGAACGAATCAGGGAACGATATAGGAGTAAGAGTGTCCTCCTATCAGCACCGTATGATGTACGTCCCACGCACCTTAGGATGTTAAGAGATTTTAAACATTTGTCGCGGAGATTTCTTATGTGCTCACGGTATGTTAGGCGTCGGTCAAATTGTATACCGAGAAATTTCGCGGTGTTGTCAGTGGCAACGCGTTGCCCATACAGCCTGATTTCCATTTCAGGACAGTGACGCCGACGACGACAGAAATGAACTGAGGTTGTCTTCGATGTAGAACACCGGAAACCGTTGAGCACACTCCACTTCTCCAGACGTGTGACAGCCAGCTGCAGCTGTCGCTCCATCGTGCGAGTGGTCGATGAGCTACACCAAATAGCGAAGTCGTCTACAAACAGAGAACGGCTGATCCCATGCGGAAGCGTGTCCCCTATGTCGTTAATCATCACTGCGAAAAGAATGACACTTAATACGCTGCCCTGAGGCACACCATTGTCCTGCGGATACCTGTCGGAGTGATGAGAACCAACACGCACGGCCGCGCGGCCGCACGCCGCACTATTCGAGAGGCGAAACTTGCATCTTGGCGCAGCTGTGTCAACTCACTAAATCGCCACACGCCGACATCGCACGTATGGGGCCGCATCAAAAGAATAGCTGGATTGCACCCACCAATCTCACTTCCCGTACTGCGAGTGGGAAATCAAGACATCACTCACCCAAGTGATGTCGCGGAAGCCATTGGGGAAGCCTTGTCAGAGCGTTGCCGAAATGGCACCTGCGATCCACGGTTTTTACGACACAGGGCTAGATGTGAAACTTCGCAAGTTAATTTTCATACAGGTGACATCCTGACATACAACAAGCATTTCACTATGATGGAACTTGAAGCGGCCATTCGCTCGCTGCGTGGCGTAGCGGAGGGGCCCGACCTCGTCCACAATGATATGGTACGGCATTTTCCTCCCCGTGTACTACGAGCACTGCTGGCACTTTTCAACTGTATATGGGAGTCAGGTAACTTCCCGCCAACCTGGCGAGAGGCCATAGTAGCGCCTATTTTAAAGCCTGGGAAAACTGGAGCGAACGCCCTTGATTATCGTCCGATCGCCCTCACATCTTCGCTTTGTAAGTTCATGGAAAGAATGGTGAATGTGCGGCTCTCGTGGACTTAAGAACGTCAAAAATTTTCACGAATGCTCAGTGCGGATTCCGCAAGAACAGGAGCACGACTGACCACATCTTAACTCTTGATACCGCAGTGCAAGCCGGATTTAGTAGCAAGCGCCATACCGGCGCCATCTTTTTTGACATAGAAAAAGCTTATGACACCACATGGAGACATGGAATTTTGATGAAATTACTAGATTGTGGCATCCGCGGTCACATGGGAAAGTTTTTACAAAACTTTCTGATTGACAGATTCTTTCGGGTGCGTGTTGGTTCTCATCACTCCGACAGGTATCCGCAGGCCCTAAACGGGGCCGGCGCCGGCGACGTCGTGGTCCTAGGTGGCGGTGGTGGCGGAGGACCCATAGGCGGGTCTCTCCGCGGGTCGGAGGGGCCTGCGGGAGCCTCCACACGCCTTCGGGGCGGCGGGAGGGTCTCCCCCGGTGAAGCGGTCACCTTGTTCGCTCCAGACAGCCGCTGGCTGCCTTGGCACGCTCCTGGTCTGCCAGGCGTGCCCGCTTTGCCTCACGGGCGCGCCTGTCTGCCTCGTGACGCTCCAGCGTCCCTGCCGTTCGCGAGCTCGCGCTCGCCAAGGTTGTGTTAGTCGTCGGGCTGGCAGACAGGGGGGCAGCCGACAGCGCCTGGTTACCCCGGTCACGCCGAACCACCGTCCAACCACCGCCCCCTGCCACCGACGGCGAAACCCCTGCGGGGGGCGAGGAGGTTGGCAGCACGGTCTCCTTCGACCGCTCCAGCGAGGAAGGGGGAGCCAGGGCTGCCAGACTGGAGTCCAGCACCTGGTTCGTCGACACAACCGAGAGACCAAAGGACTTCAAGAGCGCTACAAACTGAGCAGCGGTCATCTGATCAGTGGAGGTCGGACGTGCGGTGGAGATCTTAGCCTTTTCGGCGTATGATGTTCGAGGGTGGCTCTCCTCATACAATGTTCTGACCTCGCGAAAAGAGATATTGCGAGTGGTCTTAATGGAGATAATTTCTTTCTCCTTCACGTACGCTGGGCACGTGCGGTCGTAGGTCGTGTGCGGGGCCTGGTCTTTGTCACAATTCACACAACACGCTCTCTCTGAATCGCAAAATTCCGTTGTGTGCTCGGAGGAAGCGCATTTCCCACAGGCAGGCTTGTTGCGGCAGTACTGTTTGGTATGACCAAATCACTGGCAGTTGAAGCATCGCATGGGGTTTGGGATGAAAAGGCGCACTTTGACACGTGCGTATCCAACGCGTATTTCAGAAGGAAGATCCGGGCGATTGAATGTCAAGATGATATTATTTGTTGTCAGTTGCTCAGTTCCTTTTCTAGTGGAGATCCTCCGTGCGGCAGTGACGCCGAACACAGACAACTCGTCAGCAATCTCTTCTTCACTGACGTCACGCAGGTCGAAGCAGTTAATTATTCCTCTGCATGCATTTTTTGTCAGGTGTGGTGTCACTCGGATAGGTACAGAAACGTCTCGTTTGCCATCCTTGTCCCGAACGCAGTACGTGAATTCGGCTGCAGCCATCGCACGATCAGCCTCTGCTCCGTTAACAAACTCTACCTCCAGCCCTCCATCACGCAATTTGTCGCACCGCACCACATTTCCAAATCGGTCACGTCCGTTCTGTCGCTGAAACGGCGAGAGAGACGAGAGCCTTGTCTTATCGCTTTGGAAAACCAAAATTCGGGGAGATGGCGAAGATTCCCTGCTGCCTTCCGTTCTGCACATGGTCCTTCCCCCTCTCGGCGGTCGGGTGGTTTTTAGATTATGAGATGCCATGGAAGTTCAGTGAAGTTTCGGCACCGGGGCTCCCCACCCACCTCGGAGCCCAACAGGGGGACGGCCCAACACTCCCTCGGGAGGTGGTCACCGCCAGGGCTACCCCGGTGCTATACGGGGCGAACGACGCCTCCCACACGGCCAGGTGTAACCGGGGAGACCCCTCCCCGTCCTGACCGTGGCTCAGCGCCGCCGCCCCTCGACCCCTCAAGCCGCTGCGCGCGGCCAAGCGCCCCAAGCGGAAACCCCAAGGAGCACCCAACCGCAACGCGAGCGACAAGCCGCTAGACCCGTGTGGGGCCCCACGGGCCCCCCGCGCCCCCAGATATCCTGGCCAAAGTGGAGTGTTGGGACGCGCCGTGACTGACCCGCACGACGCGCCCCTCAGCCACCAGGATCCGACCAACCCGGGGACACGGGTGAGGGTGCACGGCGACCCCGATAAAACGAGGATGAGGAGTGGTGATAGGGCCGGATGCCGGAAAACAGGCAATGGGAAGAGGAGCGGGCGGGACCAGGAGCGGGAGCTCACGTACCGGCAGGGTCGCTACGCCCTGAGAGGAACAGCTTGCGCTGTCCACCCGTTACCGGAGCTGGGACCCGAGGGGGCGCTAGTCCCCTACACCGGCCGAAGCCGGTGCCCCTGCGGGGTGTCAAAATGTATGAAAAGGTTGTGATGAACAATGATGGATGAGACCCTTGAGAGCTCAAATAAGGTCACAGTAGTGACATAAGCATTTTACAAAGGATGGGATGAAGGTGACGCCTCAAACCTCAGCAGCTTAGCGCGTTTTGCATCCCAACGCTCCCACCCGAGGTAAAGGCTATTGTTGGATTAGCACGTCCGACTGTATCAAGAGATAAATAACCCACGCCAATGAGAGAAACGTAGTTAGAAAGGCTCAGTGCCATTAATCTAATGACCTCTAAGAGGCCGAATCTGGTCACAAGCGTTTAAATTTGATAAGTTTGACTTTGGAAAACCTAACCTAGCGACAGCAACCGGTACATGCTATGCACTGCATAGCTACGTTACGCGCATTGTAATGTTAGGGAGATAGGCAATCCATCCATGACGGAACTTTGTATGCACATGGACATCAGCAGTGTATCTGGTTGCGTGGACGTCCGCATTTTGTTCGATTACTCAAAGACCTTTGGATTAGATCGATGTCGTTTATACGTGCTGACTCGTCACCGATGACCGACTCAAAGCTAGCCGCTTGTTTTCATCACCTCGCACAAAAATGTGGCATTCTACGGCATCACATGAGCTCAAAGCCAGGCCAAATGGTAAGTACATTGGAGAAGGGGACCTAGCTTGGGCATGTAGACCTTGTTCCGTTCTCAAAAGGTCAAGGAGGCAGGAATTATGCTGTTCATAAATGCACTTTCGTGGACGCACGTGTGGCGTACCAAGCTGGCCAGGCACATCTGAAATACTCCCAGCACCGATGGTGTCACGAAGCAGTCGTAAGACGATGCAGGCATAAGACAAAGCAGGATTTGGCAGGCATAAGACGATGTCAACCCACATAGATAGCCATGGTTCGGCTGGCTGTTCATCTTTACTCAACACTTGCGTAGAAGAATTAAGTCCGAAGTCCTTGATAGACATACAATTTGCAAAGGAGACCAGCGCTTTCTACTGCAGGAACTGATACTACGTCCGTCTATTAAATCTCACTTTGAAGCACATGTGCTCAAAGTAATGCCTGTTTCCGAGATAAAGTATAGAACGTCATTTGATTCGTTGTGCATGCACATAACCTTTAGCATCAATGAACCGGCTGTCAGACAGTGAGAACAGACGAGGACAGATAACAATGGAAGCATGAGAGAACACGTGCCTTAAGCAACACGTACCTTCAGGGAACTAGCACAGCAAACCGTTATCACGACGTACGGCTTAAAGCTGCTGCTGGGATCCCATTATCGTCATGGACATATTCAGGGCCAGGGCCTGCAAATGTTTATCAGTAAGCGTTTGCACTGGGTCAGCCCCCAAAACAGTAAAGGGCCTCTGCACTGACCTTACAATGCCTACCTGGCTGACAGTGTGCCAGAGAATCCCGTGTCGGCAAATGAACCCAAGTCGGCCACGGGCACCTTTGCTGAGCAGAGACAGTAGAGAGACTCTGAATGTCAAAAGGCCTTTTGCTTTGGTTAAGATCCTCCTGATAAAGAAAGGAGACATGAGAAATGGTGATGCTAGGGTTTGCACTCACGATGAGACGGTGATCTTTGTCGGTCAGAGGCCCCAGTACAGAACGAGGGACCCTCTGCGCCCTTTGAAGCAGGCCCAGAAACGAAATTGGTGTCTCGGTGGCAATAATTGACGCCCTGCGCCGGCAAAGGACCCATTTGCGTCAGTGACGACCCCTGCGTTCATCCTGTGCCAGATGCCCAGGTGTGGGGGCCTGCCCCATCAAGACGGGACCGGTGAGTGATGTGCTCCTCTGGGAGTCCCCGTGTCGCCCTTATAACACCTGCTGCGCACCTGGAGCTGGGACAGAAGGGCCCTTCACCTCCCGGCCAGGATATTTCACCTGTGCGATCTTGTGGTTGATCCTCTGAGCGGAATTAGCAGTTACAGCAGCACGAGCATTCGAGATTATGCCACTGCGTCGAGTCCGTGGTGCTGTACGTGCTAATCTGTTCTAAGAACAACTTAAAAATCGTCCAGATGAAATCTACGGAACGGGATACATTCCGTACACATGCGAATTTATTTTATGATGCGTTCTGAAATACAATTTTCCAATCGTGATAGTTTTTGTCCTGGACATTCTTAAAGCGTCTATGCTCAAAACTTTTACATAATTGTTCGTAGATGGATCTCAAATAAATTACACTTTTCCACACACGAACAAGAGTTGGAAACATAGCTGCAAAGTTTTGACGTTGTTTCTATCTATCCTGGCGTTCAATCTACAAGCTCCTTAATATCTTTGTAATACCGGAGAACATTCCGACAATGCCCTGACTGCTACTATTCTATTGAAAAGGCTGAGTGAACCATCGTTAAGTTAATAGTACCTTCGACTTATTCAGTGCAGATCGCAGTCATTTAATTCCTTGTTTATTCTATTTGTTTCAAAATCCGTAACCAATTGTATCTGCTGGCAGATTCTGGATCCCCTTTCAGTCAAGGAAGTTCAACTTGTAAAAGAAGGTTTTGATCTCTGAAAAGATATAAAAGATATTTGATCACGGCCAAAAAAACGGCTGAATCTGGTCGCTCATTTATGGGGTGTTTTTTGTGGACCGGACTCCGCGCTGCTATTCCGCAAGCAGGAACCCTTTGTCGAGCGTGGTGCAGATTTCTTACCGTGACCGGCTGCGCCCCCGCCAACAGTTCAGATTTCTTGCCGTGACCGGCTGCGCCCCCGCCAACAGTTCAGCTGAGCGCAGACAATGAGAAGCCGTTCGTCATCCCGAACCCGAGCTCACCGAGCTGCAGGCGGAGTTCATACCCCGCCTGCAGCGGCTCCTCGACGAACCCGAGGACGACTGGGAACCATGCGAGGCGCTCCTCCAGTGCATGGTGGCCGACGCCTCTCGCCGCAATGAGGCGCACCATCAGGGGCGAGGCCAGGCCACTGCTCGGCGCCGAGGACAGCCCGACGCCGACTCCCTACGTGGGCAGTCCGGGCGGCCGGCGGTCGTACCGCCTCCTAACGGTCGCCCGGGTACAGCTGGTGGAGCGCTCCCTCCCCCCCCCCCCCCCCCCCGCTGCCGGCCGGACCGTCCAGCGGCGGGTGGTTCCCCTCCCCTCCCCAGAACGGCGGCCCGGCCCCTCCACCGGCCGAACAGCCGGACCGCCGCACGACATACCGGCTGCCCCGGCGCGAGCCGGCCGAGGCGAGTCGGCTCCAGCGCCTGTGCCGCGCCAATCGCGGCAAGGCGATGCGTGACGTATTGGCGGAGGAGAGCCCGTCGTGCCCGCTGCAGCCCGCCGTCATGCGGGAGCACTTTGCTGCTTCCAACCACGCCGCCGCCCCGTTCGAGTGGGAGGCCCACCCCGAGTGCGTCGAGGAGCCGGAGGAAGCCCTGCCCACAGCCGAGCTCTACCAGTACTTCGAGGCGGACGGGGTTTGGCGCCGTTTTTCCGCCGCCAGCACGGCGCCGGGGGCCGATGACAATATTGCCCCCGCTCCCTCAATACACATACGCACACACACACACACACACACACACACACACACACACACACACACACACACACACACACACACACACACACACACACACACACACACACACACACACACACACACACACACACACACGCACTCGCATTTACAGAGCTCTGTTGGTATGCTTAGAAAGATAATTCATTCATATATTTGTATTATGTAGATATTTCAATATTTGCACACTTTCATTTTCCTACCCAGCGTTAATCCCCTTAGCAAACGGCTCTACGGCGCCTCCGTGAACACGAACGCACTTCTCCAAATTCCATAATGCCCCACACCTACTGATGCAAACGGCGCACTCAACTGCTGAGCGCGGGAAGAGGAGGCCGGCATCTCTAGCTTCCAGACCACAATTGCTGTGTGAAAAACACACATCTGAGTCAGACAGATTCCGATAATTTGCAACAATACTGGTCAAATAGCGCGGGCTTGGAAATCTTTCAGTATAGTTACTTGTATTTTAAAAGCTGTCATACTGCTATATGGGCGTCTTCGGGGTTGGAGCCTGACAAAGTCATGACAGGCACTCACCCGCATAGCGAACCGAGCGGATCGGACCACGCCGAGCGGGGGTAGCACAAGGAGCACCGGCTGGCACGGAATGATGCGTTTCTGGTGCATCAAACCGGTTTTATAGCCAGCTGTGCTGGCAGCTGGCCACGGCGGGGCTGGTGTGCGACACTGCGGCTTTTCGCCAATGCCCCCGGCTGGATTAGTCTGGCGATACTGCACGCTCGGCGGACTTCCCCACATTGCATTGTTGGAATGAATTCCATGAACGGCCTTTCACGCGCAAGAAGATATCAATGAGACGAGAAGACAGAGAATGACTTGCATGCGCTACTAAAGCCACACATTGCATTTCGAAAATGGAAACTGGAGCACAGAGCCTCAGGCTCTCTGAAAATTGAGGCCCTCCCCCACTCTAATCACGCTGTATGGTACCTCCTCATCAATAATTGGCAGGGCGGGTGTCGACTTGTATTATTTTGGGTGGGCCACTGACCCCCCCCCCCCTCCCCTAAGTTAAATCTGCCTCCCCCCTAACTACGAGTTTGGACCCCAGCTTGTGGAGCCCAAGTTCATGTAGGATATTACAACTAAGATCTTGGAATTATATAACATTTAAAGAAGGTTTCTACTAATTATTTCACAGGTAAAGGAAACAAACAGCATAAGGACTGCGATATCATATCTAGTTAGTGCACCTGACTGAGTCAGACACACGTCTAAAGCTCCGCGGTCGTTCCGTGTATTTTTGAGCTTTTTTCTCCTCTTTTTTCTTCTTTTTTCTTCCTCTGTATGCTGCACGTTCTGAACAACACGATTTATATCTGTGGTTGGCAATAGTCTAGTTTTGTACTATGGGAGTGTTTTGGTATTATTCAGCACTGTCTGAGTTATGCAGATCGTAGCGAGTTGCACGGTTTTGCTTCGACGCCTTATCGGAAAATGAAAACAAGGCGTTATAAACTTAGTGGCCGTCTACATTCAGAGGAACCCTTGAAGTGTGTGGACCCCCACTTCAACCTGAATATTCAATAAAACAGTTGCAAGACCTGACGATCGATTCCAGGCGACCAAACCGATGGCAGTAGCCGTGCGATCTTGACCACTAACACTAGCCGTGTCGAACATCATGCTTCATGGGAGTGGTGCGCCTGCACCCCGCCTTCAGACAATCAGAGGGGATTTCCATTGCAAACATTATAAGTTGCGGAAATCAACTAACACTCCTTACTCCCGGAGCCGTATACGTCCAACAACGTCTGAAGCCATATAGCGCCGACTCTACGTCGATTACCGGAACCCAGTTTCGACGATCAACGCCAAGCAAAATTATTATGATGCCCAACGACAACATCTTTTGCCAGAACAGAGCAAACAAGCGTATAAGACCAGACATGTATTTTTCCGTCTTAGGGGGACTTACTCCGCGACGTCACGGGAAGAAAATTGGGCTAAATCCGGGAGGTAGCCTGTTTTTAGTGTATTTGGCGCTAGTTTTTACGCTCGGCCTGCCCAATCCTGTTCTGCGAAACTCACTTCTGTGAGAGTCTTGGCGACCGTGACACGCAACAGATTCATCACCGGAATATATTCCTAGGTCAGGTCTAGGACTTAGGGACTCATTTCCCAAGCAAAGACAGGGCCGAGATCTGCGATTTACATTGGTCGGGGCCCTTAAATTAATGAGTGGCTCTTGTGTCAGTCAGGAGACCACAGTGCCTGACAGGGGTCCGGTACTGACGAGGAGCTCAGAGTCGACCTGGGACAGTGTTCGAGGGCCCGCAGAGGAGCCGAGGGATCCCTCGGAACCGATGATCAAGTGCCCCATCGGAGTGTACGAGGGCAGGGCCGGGCCAACAAATGTCATTTGGAGGGCCTTTTGCACCGTTTGGGGACGCCCTGGGACAATGCGGATCTCTGTTTCGATCACAGGCCACCAACATCAAACAGTCGGCTCCGCGTCGGTCTGAGCCCTGAGAGCCCATTTGCTGGACAAGGACAAGGCTGGAACCCGCTGTTTGCATTGGTCAGGACCTTTAAAGCAATGAAG
>NW_023596921.1:7882064-8017509 GCF_011947565.3 Pollicipes pollicipes | reverse complement strand
CGATCTACCCTACCGCTTCGGAGACGCACCCTGCCACTCCAGCGGAACCGAGCCAGAGCAGTGCGACAACTGACGAGTAGTACAACGGAGCCAAACTGAACGTTCAGTGGTTGTTGAACGCCTCCGACTGCCTTCTTCAAGAAAACCGGCAGATTAGCGTCAGGAAGCGAGTTGTGCTGGTGTGCATCATCTGCGCAGAGCACGAGGTGGAGGCAGCCAAAGCTTCGGTAAACGGGTGGGTTTACATAGCCAGCGGCGTCAGAGCGGACAGCAAGGAGAAACTGATGGGCGTGGTAGATCATATGCACGGAAAATTGCATGCTGCTGCTGTGGATGCAAAAACCTGGAGCAGCAGTGGAATAGCGGAAGCTCGAAACACCCCTGGGTGTCCATCCTCAAGGGAACTGCCGCTGGTGCCACCAAGACGCTTCTGGAGCTCGCCGTTGCTGTTTACAACGATAGCCTGCACGAGACTCTGGCCGCTTGGTCGTGGTCAGCCCGCCCCCTCGCAGCGCTGCACGAGCAGCGAGTCTGGACAGCTATAAGAGAGGGTGGATGGGAAGTGGATCTGCAGCCAACAGAGCCACCTTCTGCAGCTCTTCACTACAGAGATCCGGATATGTACCGGGAGATGCTCAGCGTCGTCGTCAAGTTAGAGCGGGCCAAGATCGGCGCCAAGATCGCTGCTGAAGTTGTGTACAGCCTACAGGTCGACTGAAGTATGGACCGTCAGCAGCAAGACAACAAATTCGTCACTGCCAGAGTGATCGATGCTAATGCTGAGCTGCAGACCTACACTCTAAACATGATGGAGCCGGAAGAAGATGGCCCAAAAGGTCTACTAAGGCGGTCAAAATTGCCATTCAAGGGCTGGACCTGCCTCTCCACAAGCTGGTTGGCTTGACCACGGACGGGAGGGCGCCAATACGGGTCGCAGCAGTTGTCTCTGGAAAAGGCTCAGTGACCTGCTGGGACGCGACCTGATCATCACCTGGTGCGTGTGTCACAGGAGTGACCTAACTCTTGAGAGTGTGGAGAAGACGGTACCGGAGATCCTGCACTGGATGACGGACCTGCATGCTCTACTAACGCACTTCCGGATATCGAAGTTCAGGAGCAAAAGCTCCGCGAGAGCAGCAAGAAGGTGGTCACTTTCCCCCACCACTTCGAGTTCCGTTTCACCGAGCACCTACTGTCCTCAGTCAACGCTGTCCTGACGAACCTAGCGGCCTGTAGAGAGGTAGGGCAAGAGACAGCAGCAAAAGGCAGCAAGAAAGAGAAGGCTGAAGCCGAGGACTTTATCAAGAAATGGGCCGCGGGCGGCCGTGTAGTCCGTGTGACGAGCTTCATGGCCGACATCTGCGAAATTTTCTGCCACCTGCAGAAAAAATTCCAACGCGGGACCTCGTGCTTCCGGATGTGCTGAAGGTCCGCAATGCTGCGCTGTTGTAGCTGGAGTAAATAAAAGAGGAACCTCCGCCTGGTGGACAGAAGGAAAAGTTCGTTCCAGCTGCAGACGAACCAGCCCTCTTAGCGCAGCCTCGTTTTGACGAAAAGAACACTTGAAGCTATGCGTAATTAGATAATTCAGGCCGCGACGAACTTTCTGGACGACAGGCTCGATGTCGAGCAGGGGCAAGCTGTGCAGGACGTGGTCGCTATAATTGAGTCCAGATCAGCGAAACAGTTCATCGCTGCCGGTCGCAGCTTGCCATCCGGGCTGTTTGGCAGAGAGAAAGAGAGAGGGCGTGGCCCAGTGCACAAGAGACGCCTGTGACCAGTGGCGCAAGATGAGCGACGCCAGTGACCGGTATCCTGGCACGAAAGGCAAGCTGGTGGCGAATGACGAAAAACGCTAAAGGCGTCTGCAAGCAACTCTTGTCGCTCCTCTGCGTCACTTCGCACAGCATGGGCACCGAGCGTGTCCGCGGCAGCCATCGCCTGGGCATGCATCTGTCAACGGTGAACGACCGACTTGTCATCAGTGTCGAATGCCTGGGCACCGCGAGGTTTGACCCGCGTCCGGCGGTGGAGGCCTTCCCGGCAAACAAAGACAGGCCCAACCGTCAGTCGGACCCGGAGAAATGCAAGCAGCGTGAATTTGCCAAAAAGTTCTTCCGCTCCGAGGGATCGCTGTCAAGTGTACTGGGTCACGTTGGGAGTACGTGTGTCAGCGAAATGTGGCGTCATAGAAGCTGTTTGATTCCTATTTCTATTTCTTTAATTATTATTTTATATATTTTATATATATATACATTATATATCATATATTTTATTTTTATTATTATTATTCCCATTATTATTTTTAGACTATTTCGTGCCGAGTATTTCAAGCTCATGCATGCCCGACTCCACGCAAATGCCATTCAAATAGACACCCCACTGGCCATGTGGCGTTCAAGGCCAAGAAGGATGTAATCGCTGAGTTGTTCAGGCAAGGTGTTTGAGGTATGGTTTCCAGATACAACAGACTTCAGTGGGCTGTCGATCAGTGTTGTGCAGGCAGTGCAAGATTCCAAAGCAAATCACCTTTTGTGCGACATAATGTATGACTACGACAGGTTTCGGGAACAAGACCTGCAATCGAATATCTCAAAAACGTCGCTGTAACCGGTTGGTGGCTGGCGGAATTCACGATGGCTGTTCTCGGGCACCAAGTACCCACCGCCCAGTATAAGCTGCAGTGGCCAACGCCCCTTGGTCTTACGGTAACTGCAACCTCTGCCATTGGTGTTCTTTCTCCCAAGATTGTGATCACGCAGGCTCAAAACTGTTTTATGTCAGCTGCTTCCTTTCCCTTACCTTTCCGGGCAACGAACCCGATGATAGAACAATAGGGGCATATTACACTTCCCGGTCAGGGGCTTCAGGGCTATTTCGTTACAGCTTGGGGTGCCTGCCGGCTGCCATGTCGTTGACGCAGAGGCGGGATCCCCTGGCAAGACGGAAACTTTAGGGGGATACGCCACGTATTTGTCACCTACCTGACGTCGCAGGACCAATGACCCCGCTGTTCAGCCCCAGATAAATGCAGGGGCTCTCACTGATGCAAAATATTCTTATCGTCGCAGGTGTTGAATAATTCACATAGACTACAGTTTGGCATAATGGGACGCTGGCTGAAATGGGAAGGAGAGCCCTCCGTTCGATACCGGTGGCCTGCCTGACAAAGGCCTTCCATCGTTGCATTGTGGACTCTCGTCGTAACCTCTCATTTCTGTTGTTGTGGCCAGGGGGCCTCTACCACCGCAAGAAGCCCTGGCATTCGGCGTCCCGTCCCTGTCCCTGTCTAGCAAATGCTGCCCTGGCCGACTCGTCCCCTGCCAACACTGGACCCTCTTCTAGGCACATGTGCCCCTGCGCAATAAAAATGCCTTCTTTGCTTCCAGAGTCCCGACCAATGCAAATCGCGGGTTTGACCATGCCAATAGCACAGCAATAGAACCATAGCAATCTCACATTGTCCCTGCTTGAGCAATGGGCCCTCATTCTCTGACCTGACGCTGGAGTATACTCTGGTGACGAATCTTTTGCGTGTCGCGGTGGGTAAGATTTCACCACTGGAGTGTAGCTTTGCAAAAGGCAATTGGTGGGGCCGACCTGGGAAACTCTAGCATAAATACACTAAAAACAGGTCACTTCCCGGATTTGCTCCAATTTTACGTCAACTTTACGAAATGGGAGCCCTCCCCCCTCGGCCTCTTAAAAGAATTGATTTGTGGTCCGCCCAAATAGAATGGGAAACTAAAGCCCTGGTCTAATACGTTTGCTTGCTCTGTCTCGGTAAGTGATGATGTCGTTCGGCATCATTATGATTTTGTTTGGCGTCGATCGTCGAAACCAGGTGTCGGTAATCGACGCACGGTGGATGTTACATGGCTTCAGACATTGCTGCACGTGCACGGCCTCGGGAGCAGCGAGTGGAAGTTTGCGCGACTGTTAATTTCCGCCACGGAAATCCCGGCTGGTTGCCGCAAGGTAGGGTGCAGGCTGCAGCACAGCACTCGCGCTAGACATGTTCGACATGGCTTGTGCTAATGGACACGGTTGGACGCTCACCTCTATCGGTTTCGTCCGTTGGTGTCCATCGCCAGGTTCTTGTACCGTTTCATCAAAATAGTCACGTCGAAAGGAAGCACCATCACTACAACGGTTCTTCTGAATGTAGACGGCTCATAGCTTGGTCACGTTTCTTTTTTTTGTGCAGCTGAAAAAACAACACCACCTGCTCCATCCCGTATAACTTAAAACATCACCTAAGTTGTTCAGTGCCTTAACGGAGAACATTATTCGCATAAATAGGACAGTAGTGTTAGCCTTATTTCTCTGAAAAAAAAAACAGGAGAATAGATATATAGTTAGGTTGATATTTCGACAACATTCTTTTATCGAAACAAAAGTACAAGGAATTCAACATTTTGAATTCACTTACGCTATTGTTTGCGATAAAAGCATGCTGCCGACATATCAACCTAGCTGTATTTCCATTATCCTGGCTTTTCCGAGGAATAAGGCTAAAACTACTGTCTTATCAATTCGAAACATCGTTGATTAATACAAAAACACTTTCACAACACAAAAAACTGGTCCGGCGTCAACACTTGGTGTAAATCGTATAAAGAACATGCAACATGCAGGAAAAAAGGCAAAACTCAAGTAATAGAAAGGAGACATTTAGAAACGTGACTAGCTAAGTGAGGTGCACTATTAGACATTGAAAAGCAGTTTTCGTTTTCTTCAGCCCCTTTACCTGCGGAACAATTAGCAGAAGCCTTCATAAAATTTGATATAATTTCTACCTCCTATTTCTAATGTCCGACTTGCACATGGACTCCAGAAGGTTGGGGGGAGGGGCAGACTTGAAGTTGAGGGAGGGCAGATTGGACAATGAGTGAGTGGGGGCAGGGCCCACCCAAAAGAAAACAAATCGATACGTATGTCCACGCCTTTAAAATGATTTTCTCAACTGTATTGCAAATTACTGATGGGTTATGATATAACAAGCACCACACATGTCCATTACATTTTTCTTGTCTGACGGCATGCAGATTTGCCTGGTTTTCATTCGTCGCAGCGGTTATTTTCCTTTTAGATCCATACAACAACGCGACACGAAGCTGGGAGAGCCTATAAGTCCAAAACGCTTGAGCCAAGAACCGTTTGTCACCAACACTGTCATAGCGGTTCCTGCACACAGCGCTTCGCGTCATTCGAGTTTTACTAACTGAGTGATAGGATCTGTAAAATGACGCTGTAGGGCAGAGGTGTCATTTTGTATACTTTCAAGGTAGGGGGGGGGGGGGGGCTGAGCCCCTCACCCTCATGCTAATTTGAGTCTCATCAATGCTCTTCTGAGCCTCCCCCAGCGCATGGGGGACAAGGAGGAAAACGCTGGGCCAATGAATGAAGTGTGGAGTCTCGGCTCCTACCTGTCCATAAACGCTGGGTTAATGAAGCGTCCAAGCTGCTGGAACATTGGGTACCTAAACACATCACTATCTACATTATCATCACATAGGTAATGTATCACCTTTGTTATAATGACATCGGCGTCAAATGTGATGTTATTGCTCGACATTAGAACCATTTTGGATCAGTAAAAATATCTTCTTTATTCAAGTGCAGGGTCGTAAACCAAAGTGGGCGAAAACCGCGGAAAAATCAGGATCTGGGAGCTTGTTAGGACAACTCTATTGGCTCAGCCTCCCCAACCCCAACAAACGATTTTACAAAGAGTCGTCTCTGTTGCGGGGGAAAGAGAGAAAGAAATAGAGAGACAGGGAGAGGGAGAGGAAGAGGAGAGAGAGAGAGAGAGAGAGAGAGAGAGAGGAGGAGAGGAGAGAGGAGAGAGAGAGAGAGAGAGAGAGAGAGAGAGAGAGAGAGAGAGAGAGAGGAGAGAGAGAGAGAGAGAGAGAGAGAGAGAGGAGGAGAGAGAGAGAGAGAGAGAGAGAGAGGAGAGAGAGAGAGAGAGGAGAGAGAGAGAGAGAGAGAAGAGAAAGAGGATAGAGTAGAGAGAGAGAAGAGAGAGAGAGAGAGAGAGAGAGAGAGAGAGAGAGAGAGAGAGAGAGAGCAAAGAAAAGGGCGAATAGGACAGCAGCGAAATGAGGGTAAGGGAATGATTTAGCATCCACCAGTCCATAAATTCTCAGGGCTGGGCACCTTAGCGCCTGTGGCAGTCGCCGTCTGACCGTAACTCCTCCGAACTCCTCGATGGCGAGACCGTTGAGACCAGGCGGCTGTACTGGTCAGACGGATAGCGGGGAAAACTGGCCGCACCCCACGCGCGGAGGATGTACCGTCTGCCGTGCCTCGGTGGCGGGCCGCGGGATTCGGGTAAGACCTGATGACTCGATGGCGAGACGCCACGACCGTCTCGGTGGCGGGCCACGGGATTCGAGCAAGACCTGATGACTCGATGGCGAGACACCGCGACCGTCTCGGTGGCGGGCCACGGGATTCGGGCAAGACCTGATGACTCGATGGTGAGACGCCGCGACCGTCTCGGCGGCGAGACACAGGATTCGAGTCAATCCGCGATGACTCGGCAGCGAGGCGTCGCGGTCGCCTCCTCCAACCACCCAAACACAGCTGGTGAACTGCGGGATCTCAGGATACTGAACGATGATTCAGCCAGTTCGCTCGCAAGTTGGCTTTACTCATGTCATCACCACTGCACCACTGCGGTCGCTGATCATCGGGTGCGTCAGACACTGTCTTTTAGTTCAACTCGAAACACCTGAGGTTGCGGTGAGCATAGTTGTATTGGTGGCCTTCCCGGACACACTAAACAATTCGAAACACTGCGTACTATTGAAGCTGACGCCCGTTGTGCCGGTATGAGTTGACCTCGTGTTTACCCCCCTCCCCCGTGACCAGTCACGAGGCAGCGCACCTCGCCCCGGGCCGGGGCCGCCTTCCGCTCCGGGCGAGGCGCCGCGCCCACGCGGTCTCGCAGCTCGACCCACCACGCGGTCTAGCGGCCGCACGGCGAACGCCGTGTAGTTACAGACGTCGGCCGCAGCGGTGATGACGTCACAGACGTGTTCGTCGCTATCGATTACTCGCGCGATCGAGTTCCGTCTAGATCCGAGAGGTGGGGGTGTAGGACACCGATCGATCTCTGCTCTCCTGGCATGCTCCATTTGCCGAACAGGCCGAGGCCACCCTGGTCTAAGTCAATGCGAGTCTTAGCCACTTCGGTGGTGTCGGCGCAGCTAGCTGTGCTGGTCGAAGAGCTTGATCCACATGCCTCCTGAGCAAGTAGGAAGTACAGCTCAGCTATCCCCCTCCTAGCGGCTTCATCATCCGATGAGGGCGTTATGAAAGGCGACTATGACGCAATCGTTCAAGCGTTTGATTCGATAAATATGCTTCACTTCTGTTGTTCCAGGGATTCTGTACTCACATGTGACGCTATGTCGATGTCGCGCGATACATTTTCGGAGATGATAGTGATTAGCATAAGCCTGTCACAGGCGTGTCTATGCCTATGGGATGTCACCGTCGTATGCGGGCAACAGCGCAGGATATATGACATTCAGCGAAGCTTCACTCTGTCCTCTCAAGCGCGACGTTTGTTGATTATGGAAGCGTACAGGACATCATCATCTTCACCGCTGGGCGTCAGCGGCGTCTGGACCCCCTTCTCTGACTCTGCCTGGTTGATGCTTTTCCGCTGCTTTAGCTCGAGCATGTGCGGCAGGGTGGGATACATCCTGGACGAATCCGTAGACAGCTGGTTGCCGACCGTCTTGGAGTACTCTCGAAGAAAGTCAAACAGCACGACGCCGTTCAGGTTCTTGGTGAACAGCCAAACGAAGAAGAAGTCAGAGAAGGTCATGCTGTTGACAACTTGTGACACTACGTGCATGTTGCCAACGTCGCGCGAGTGGCCTTTCATTTGCAGGATCCATACGCGCAGCACGGGCGAGACCATCATGGCGACCCGCCAGACCAGGTTTGCCGCCGTCACTGCCGTCAGCAGGATGAACCAGAACCACATCACTGCATACAGCTTCTCGTTGAAGATGTTCACCGGCAGGATGCAGATTGAGTCCACCCGTTCCGTGGTGCCGGATAAGCCGAACAAGTGGAAGGTGCACTTGGTCTGCTTGGGGAAGGTGTAGTGGGACGGGTCAATTGCCTTCGGATCTTCAGGATCATACTGGATCAGCTTGGTGCCGAGGGTGAAGAAGTTGCCGCCGAGGAACTTGTCCACTAATGCGATGTTCATGACAGCGTTTAACAAGTTGAGTACCTCGCAAAATACGTACTGGTAGGCGTACCAACGGCTGCAGCCCTGGCTGTCTAGCAGGTAACGTATCACCTTTCCCTGTCGCTCTCGGCGCTTCTTTTCCTCTAGTTTCGTTTCCACCATGCTGTCGACTAGCTTACGAATGCGATGGTCCTCGAACATCTTCCATATCCAGTGCGGTATGTAGAAGCTGACGCCCTGCAGGAACAGCACGACCGGCACCCACTGGTAGTAGGTGATGTGATGTTTCTCGTCTTTCTCCGGGTGGCCAGGCCCGATTCCGATCACAGAAAGCTTGTCGTCCCCTGGGGGTCAAGCCGTTACTGAGGCGGGCTCTCGTGGCGGCCTGTCTCGGCCAAACGACAGCAGCACGTGGCCCGTTTCAAACGGATAAACGTTGAAGGCTAAGCCCATAATTAAAGGAATCGTTAGGCGTGAATCGAAGATAATAAATATGAGTGGACGGATCACTGATGCTGAAAGCTCGAGCTGCTTTGCCCATTGCAATAGGACAGGGTCAAAAGGCACAAAATGACACTAGATTATCAATAAGACATCGCGTATGATGGAGAGAAACATTGTTCACTTAAATGCAAGGCTGTTGTGTGGAAAGATATCCTGGGGACATTGAAGCAGTATCGCCCCTGTTAGCTTTGCAATGCAATGGCACCCAAGCTGTGTGGGCACCATAAGCAACAGCGGCCTGTTCCGCATGATTCTTGTCATTGTCTTCCTTCGTGTGCGTCTCTTTCTTGACCATTGCACCACTCTGGCGCTGACTATATCCCGGTCTTTGGATATAATGGGCTCAGACCTCCTACCCTGCTCCTCATTAGCTATTACGCACCGATCTGGTTCGCGCTTCCGAAGTACTTCTCATATGTGAAGGTGCCTGTGATCCAGCAGTAGGTCTGCATCACATGTTGGAGACGATCTGACGACGCGCCCGTGCAGGCAATTGGCTTCCCTGTGAAACGAAATGAACATGACTGACGTCCGGTAAACATCTGTGTGATATTCACACTGCTATAATTCAGTAATCAGTTGTAAATGAACCGACAAATAATGAGTATGTCAACAGGCAAGGCGAAATAAACACTTATATCTTACAAACTAAGTATAAAAAACAGTCAAATATGAATCAGCCGCCGTGGCCAGAAATTGGAACATGTGGTTATCAACAGTTCGAGTGTGGTCTACAATGCACGTGATTTTGTCATACAGAAGGATGAGGCGATTCTGTCAGTGAGGTTGTGGTAAGACATTTTGTCATACAGAAGGGCGAGGCGATTATGTCAATGAGGTTGTGGCAAGACATTTTGCCATGCACAAGGGTGAGGCGATTTTGTTAGTGAGGTTGTGGTAAGATCTTTTGCTCTAAATAGGTGCTGTCGCTAACAATGGCAAATTTACGATAGCCGACGGCCGATTTGAAAACATTTGGAGGAATGGGACTGAAAAGCAGACTGCTCTGCTACGGCTCCAATCTCAGATGGGTCAGCTAACTGCTTCTACCACTGGGCCCAGTCATAATCTGTGGCACTCCAAGCAGTCGATGAGAGCTGTTCAAAACTAGCTTGACGTGCAACTGGTAGACCAAGTGACTAAATAAAAATATTGTATACCGAATGTGCCAAGGTCTGCATTTCCAAAAATGTGGTCCTGAGCTGCAGACACCGTAATGGCAAGACCTTGCTCTGGTTGAAGTGATAGCCTCTGTGAGCCCCAATCAGCTTGGGTTCTTGTTTTAAAACCGTGGTAGCCGAAAAACATTGAAGCAGACTAATGATTCCTGAACGCAACCGGCATACATCGCGTTCTTTCTCTGTTGCTGCCCTGACAAAGTAATGCATATGCACTGTGCTGTGTGTACTGTACCGACCGGTGCTACCGAGCCTGATGGGATCTCACGCCCTGAGGTCTTCAGCCGGTGGTGGTGGCTGTCGACATGCCCTCGTCACTGGCTGACGGAGTTTCCCCGACCGCATGACGAGGCCGACAGCCGACCTCGCCCACAGCTCCGGGGGTTTCCGGCCGTTGTGTGACGCTTGAGGTGAGTCACCCTTTCGATGTGCGGTGCGTGGAGGGATGATTATGAGCCAGTGAGGCAATCACTGCTTCTGTGAGATATGTTTAGGATGTGAACTATGGATTCCGTTAGAATTGCCTTTGCTATTTGTGGACATGAATCTGAGCTTTTTTTGAGTTTCTTATACCAATTTCGTTTCAAGCGACCATATTCAGAGGCCTTCCTGCGATGTGCTCCATGCATTTTCAGCGCCGTGTCACCTCCCCCTGCCACCAATCGCAGAGTGGCGGTTGTGCGCCCCCCCCCCCCCCCATCATCTGGCATGCTACGGCATTATCGGCTTTTGTTCTTAGCCTAATACGTCGTTTTCACTTTTGCTTATATTCTGTCATTGCGTAAGGACACTTCTCGGATTGCTATCGGTCATCTGGGATTGCACAACACCGTTGATCAGATCTGATTAGAAAACTGCCTAAAATACGGATGAGTACTGAAACAGATTTAAAGTGCGCAAGCGCCACAGATTGAGACAGACTGAAGGCCTCCGAGATATATCGCAGGTGAGCCTGTATTCCGGCCGTCCAGGAGATCGCCCCCACCACGCCCCAGGGCCCAGGTGGCACGAAACCAAGACTACATTTCAAAACCGGCCTCGCCCCTCGTTGCTGACCTCGATGGCTAGGGGTCAGGGTCTGGTGCTGCTGGACACGGCCAGCCGCAAAGTAAACTTGGTAAGCTACAATCAGAAAAACTAGGCTGCGAAGACTTCTTCTTTCCATTTTTATCATCAACTCAACTTTTTTCAATGCCTACAACCATTTAACTGGTCGGGAGGCTGTTCAGACAAAAGTTAGATTGAAAAAATAGAATGGAAAACAGTTCGACGAAAAAATACAGCAACCAAAAGTCGACAAGGTAAAGTCAAATCGGAGGTAGTCGAAGGACAGAAGGTCAAACGACAAAGAAAAGCCATCGGGGATGAAAGTCGACATGAATAAAAGTCAACAAGGATAAAAAGATAAGCGGAAAAAGTCGAGCCACGAAAGTCAAAGGAAAAACGTCGAGCCACAAAAGGTCGACAAAAATAAAAGTCGACCTGGATACAAATTGAAACGGAAAAAGCGAAAGCGCAACGTCAAAAGTGATTAATGTCAAAGGCTTAAAAGTCGAAAGACATAAAGTCGACAAAGCACTAATTTCGACAGGGTCGAAAACACTTCACCAGCGTGAACTGAAAATATCAGTGGAAAACGTGAATCACAGCCTGATGTTTGCAAAATGAATGATGGGATCAGGTTACCATGGGCTCTTATTTGTGAAAAACCTATGAGAATCAGCGACTAGGTGCCTGTGCTTGTGAAGGAACCAGCGGGAACTAGGAGCCTATTTTTGTATATTTCTGTTTGCGATAAAACAATGACGACCGATAACCAGGGTACTGTGTTTGCAATACAACTAATATAATTCAGGAACCAGAGGGTGCCATTTAAGAAAAAACTGTCGGAATCAAGGTTCCAAGATCTTGTTTTTAGAAGGGAAGTGAGAACCAGGAGCCAACACTGAAAACCATGCACGTAAAAGTCCAAAACCAACACTGGCGAAAATACGATATTCACGACGGGCGACGCCGCTGTGCGCCGACTCCTGCCATCGGCGCCTGTGTTGCTCGCGACCGTCCCAGGAAATGGCTTGAGAAAGAAATTGCAGGTACGTAGAGGCTAGCATGAATAAGAGGCCTCTATGTATATTTCATGCGCAAACCGCCTAGCAGAATACCTAAAGCGATCGGCGATCTGATAGCCTTCGAGCGCGTTCCGAATGATAGGATCGTGAGCGCTCGAAGGCCGGGTTCTTGTCAGGAGTGCCTGCCCGGTGAGCGCGGGTGGGGCCAAATTAGAGGACCCAGTAATGCAAGGTAGCGAAATCCATGGAGTCCATAGGCGTACCTGAGTGCAATCAACGGCATCATCACTCATGCCAGGCATCTAATAATTGAGACCCACGCGTCTAAAACCTTTTGAGCTGTCTGCCTGTTTGCTGTTATCCAAATAGACGTTTACCACGAGAAACCTGTCCGATGAATTGTGGTTCTCGCTGTTGTGTATCCCTGTCAACTTTTATTCATTACAGCATTTCTAATAAGACATATATTACTGTCGGCTTCTTAAGTTGAGTTTTCTCTAATATTTTATGACTGCCAACATTTATCCCTTCCAAGTTTTTTTTCTTATGCTTCATTTATTTCTGTCAACTTTTATCCCGATGGACTTTTGTCCTTCCACTTCTTCCGACTGGATTTTTGTCCGTGCCGACTTGTATTGAATTCAGCCTTTTGACCATGTATATCTTTCGTGATCTCCTTTTGGTTCTTTGATTCTGTTCCGATTCGGCTTTTGTCTGTCGATGTTTGTCCTTGTCGACCTTTGTCACTTTACTTTTACTGGACTTTACTTTACTTTACACTTTACTGTCCTGGACTTTTTCTGGATCATCTTTTATGCCTGTGGGCTTCTTTTCCTTTCAACTATTTTCGGCCGAGTTTTTTGTTCAGTTTTTTTTTCATTTGAATTTATTCTTGGGGCCCAGTACAAAGTTATGACACTGCTTGCTGGTTTTATCCTAAAAAAAACTACGCTCATGTTAACGTCTGTTGCAGATTTGGGCTGAAGACCGACAAACCAGTTTACAACTAGAGAACGTAGTTTTCGGAGAGTTATCTATATTTTGTCGATGTCTTTTTCATGACTTGACTGTCATTTCTCTATTTCGGATTGACTCAGCCTTTCCATGACTTCCTATGGGCAGATCCCTGACGTGTGCAGCGAGCACCGTCACCGTCATCGGCCTTTGGACGTCAGATGAATGCAATTCTTCATCGCCAGGAGTACCGTCTATGCTCATTGGAAAGCGGACGTCGTCATCAATTGTTGAATGAAAGCTCACATTTGAGGGTTCAAATCTTTTTCCTCGTGGTGTAGCATCGTTTCTTCTGTTTTCCAGTGAAAGAATGCTACTATGCATCATCTCTGGCTGTTATTTTGCTCTATCTTTGGAGTATTTTGTTAGCAAGCACTTAGATTCCGCGTAGACTTGCAGCATTCCGTTCAATATTTTCGTAAGTTGTTGAGTGTATATGCAAGGAACAATACACATGGAGAGGGCAGTGCAAATAGCCTTATTCCTCGTAGAATAACTAGGAGAATGGAGAAATAGATGCATTGATATGTCGCTTACATGCCTTTATCGAAACGAATATCAGTGGGAAACGAATACCCTACCGATGTTCTTTTCGATGAAGGCATGCAGCCGAAAAATCAATGCATATATTTCTGCATTTTCCTGGTTATTCTACAAGGAACAAGGCTATTTCTGCTGTCTTATCAATATCTTCTTTCGTACAAATATTCCAAAGACAGTCAGGCATTCATGACGTCATAATGATGTTACTCAAACTTTGTCGTTACGTTGGTCACGTGGCAATCAACGCCCCCCGAAATATAATTATTGACTAGTTCACATGTGGCGTTTGTGAGCACAAATTCCACATATAACTGCTGTCAATTGGCTCTCAATCAATGTTGTGCAAGACACGATGATGTAATCAAACAATGACGTGTTGAGGGGCATCCTTAATACAAATGGAATTTGTGTTTTCTATAGCAGTCTTTTCCACTTAAAAATATAGTTATAGTTATAAGCGAGCTTACTTCATCATACCTGACGCTTGCTTCAATATCTTTGAATGTGGAACATTCCGTTTAGGTTGCTGATGTCTCAACATTTGGAAGTGTCTTTAATTGTCAATATTGTTAGGACAGACAAGTCAAGCCACTAGGGCCTCTCATATGATATTAATATATTATGACATAGTATATAACGAAGCATATGGCAATAATTATAATCACATGCCCTGGATGCTGTTCGCTGTTGGTTGCGGAAGTGAGAACAACAACGAGTAAAAAGGGCATGATTTATAAATGTCACTGAACTGTGTCAAACTGGCTATGCAAAACAATACGCGTAAGCCCGTTGGAGGGGGCGTCTACTTCGCGTATTGCCGCTAGTGACGTCATGGGTAATTTCAAATTTGAGCTGCAGTCTTGCGTCCCGGAAGAGGACAAGAGGTTCAGTGAAGGCGTCGGTTTTGATTCGGCAGTGGTGCTCTCTTACCTACTAATGAGTTGAGGGAGACGATAATGCAGAAGACGAAGAGAAGGAGTCGGGTCCACTTGTAGTGCAGCCGGAACACGATGTTATCTGTGATGGACTTGTTTTTTCCATCGATTTTGATAATGTCATGCAGTTTTCCGAAAACTCCCAGGAGAACCATGGTTTCTACGAGAAATGTATTAGAAGAGTGAATGGGAGAGCTTTAAACTGTAACCGAAGAGAACCATCAGCAAACTTGCTGAGGCTAATGATTGCACCCGCGGATACGACATACGGCCGCATAGGCACATTCTACAGGGATATAAAGGTTCGGTCAAACTGACGCTGCAAAAGCAGTTAGATGACATTCACAGTTGTGGCTCTCCAGTATGCTGCTCAAGATCCGTGATGGAGCACACCCCTTGCGTTTTTGCAACTGACAAAGGTGCGAAAACCTGTTTCAGACGTTTTTAATGACTGTTCACAAGCGACGGGCTTGAACGAAAACACTCATCTGTGACTAAGGAACGTCGGATTAAAACCTCAAACGCACCGACCAATATCCAGGGGTCCTCAAATCGAATCCTGAAGCTGCCGCAGCAAACACGCGCAGCATAGTCTAGACATGCCTCAGAAGTCCAGAGCCCTGTCAGATCGGTGACAAAACACAACGCTGCAGCGCAAAGCTCCCGGCCAGCGCACACTACACAAGCCAAACCAGATCAGATCGTGTGTGAAGACACGGCAGCCGACTGGCACCTACCACTGGAGGGTCGGGTCGCAGTACGTGCTTGACGGGTCGGCGTCCAGTGGCTGGCTCCTCGGCGGTCACTGCGACGCCGCCGGCTCGGTCGCGCGCGACACCCTGGTCGGAAGTGGCGCAGATAGAGCGCTTCCGACCAGGCTGCGTCACGGACAGCCCTCATGCGCCGTGGTGTTGCCACACTCGCTTTGAAGAATTCGATATGCGCGAAACTGTCGCCGACAGCCACTGCCGCGCCTCCCAAAATCGCGTGCAGCAATCGGACCGCGGGTGCACGTTTTGACAAGCGGCAGGCTCGGCCAAACTGTACTGTAGCTGAGACGAAATTCAGCGTATTATGAGGACGAGCAAATCGCTAGAATAGCTGGAATTCAAGGTGAGCTGGTGAGCTTTAAGACTCTTCTACATAACATCGAACATGCACTTTGCAGATCCAGAATTTTATGTAGCGTTTCAACGTAGGTTATCAGTCAAGAACGCGTGAAAAAATTGCGTATTCACGGTGAGCGAACGACTCTTTCTGGCATAACCCTGATGTGATCGTACTTATTGGCTCGACTAACCTATTTTTTGTTACCGTTAGCAGACGCCGTTCCCCAGAAACAGCTGACGACCTTCAAGAGAAGTTTGCTTTTTAACCAGCCTACGCATCCATACGCGGCGCTGACTATAAATGTGTCGTTTTGACGATGAGCGTCGATATTTGCCCACTCGCAGCTAACACTGGGTTTTCAGCGAATGCTGGACGTCTCTCCAATGTACCGAGTGAGGCGTCAGACGCGTGCAAGGCCATGTAGTATGGCCATGTAGGACGCGTGTGATCCGGTGTCAAAGACCGTCCCGCATCGACTGAAGCCCGCGAATAATATTAGGTGGAGAGCATGTCGCCCTTGGTAGGCTCACTAGCTTACTGTAGCCATCAAAGAAGAGCAAGGTGTAAGAAATAAAGCGCAAGATAAAACTTAGGATATAAAATAAGATTGGGAGGGTTCGTTCCGCAGATAAACGACAATAGGTTACGGCAACTTTACCCGATGAGTGAGGCTGCTATTAATTTGGCAACTGTTCCACCGCGAGAAAAATTGTTCGTAGTTTGGCGCCCTCCTTGTTTGGAAGGCGAGGTGTAACTTTATTTTTTTACTATTATATATTATTACTATTGTTCAAATTTTTCCGTTATATTTATATATTTTTATTATTATAGTATTATATCATATATTATTTATATATTTACCATTATATATTTTTACTATTATTTATAAGTTACTATTTTTCACAGTTCTTCGTGTGTCATGACTGCTAAAATGAGATCTAACCGCAAAAGCGTCTCATTGATTGTCTGCGATAACTTGATTTGATGTCAACGCCAGAAATCCACATTGCGCAGCACCGATCTCAATCAAGCAGCGAGAGCTGAACGATACCTTGACTTCGTGTGAGAAGACAAGACCTAACCATTTTTCAACATTTCCTAGTTTTGCGTTGCACAGGCAAACGTTAAATTCATCAAAACTTTTCAAAACACTCCAAACTAAACTCTTATACAAGGAATAAGCCTCGAAGAATGGGATGGTTGCATGCCCCTTGCAGCAATGTTTCGAATTACATACATGCATTCACAATTTTCGTTATTTCATTCGTTCCATGACCAAGGTACCTCGCACACTTTTGTTCACAAGTGCAAGAATATCCATTACCCATGGGAAGAAAAGCAATTACCGTGGTGTTTACAAAGAGCTAAGTTCATTTGGTCTTGATCTTTTCATTGTTATGTCACCGAAACCCGTTATGACAGCGTAAGCACACGTTTGACTTTCAGACTGGTTTCCAAGCCTCCGGTGGAGGGGGGGGGGGGAGATCGATTTCTTTCGTTGCTTATTGCGTTTGAAAACTTGTGTAATCACCGTCTGGCCTGTGTTAGTGTGATGTTATCGATTTTGTTGACGTTGAGCACAACACTATTTCCATGTCTTGTGTGTCCATGTCTATAAGTATGCCCAACTTACGGAGCTTGCTTATAAAAACATGGCTCACACTGAACGTTCCTTTAATCAAATTATCCTCAAAGCCCGCTTTCAGGCGCGCAGGAATTCACTTTTATGTTGGGCAGCGAGAGGGCAGCAGAGCCACGTGGTATGGCTGGCCCCATATTGAGCGCCCGTCCTAAAAACGCCACCACTCGGATGGTGACCAGCATACGGCAGGCTGATGCTACAAGGCCACTCCTCATTGTGGTGCCCCCGGAAACCTGGTGCCCACCCCCCCCCCCTTTCTTTGCAAAAAAGCTGTGAATCGGCGCAGAGAATCCGCTACTTGACACCGAAACACCAATTTGGTTTATCGGCCGCTGGTTAAAACGGTGCGGGGATCCCTCGTTTGATATTGGGGTCTCTGACTCATACGGAGCCTTTGTACTGTCTGAGTGTGAATGCGAACCTTTGCATCGTAATTTTTCGTACCTCCTGTCATTGTAAAGAGAGTTTGCACTGGTGAAACCCTCCGGGCCGCATTAGTAAAACGTCCGGGGCTATTCGATCAACGTAAGAAGCTACATTTTGGGCTGACATTTGGGGCTAATCCCCGTCCCTGTTTAGAAAATGTACCTGTAGCCGAACTGGGGCTCGTTGCTGACGCAGGGTCCCTTGTCAGGCGCTGTTGGCTCTGACCAACACAGGGGGAACTTCACTGTTTCAGGGGCCCCGACAAGGCAGGAGGCCTTCTGATTAACATTTGCGGGCCCCGGCCTAGCCCCCGTTGGATTAAGGGTCCACTAGGACCCAGGCCGGAATGAAACCAGCTGTTCGCTATTGGTGGTCTCAGTCAGCTAAAGCCAGCTTCTTAAAGGAAGTATTCCACATTTGCATGGTGTTTTGAACTGAAAGAGCCATCTTGAAGATCGTTTGGTGCGGTTCACAGTCCAGCCCTTCTAAGGACCTAAACCCCTTAAGTTCTCGACCTACACGATCGCAAAGATGTGCAGACTATCCCGCGGAGATCATTTCAAGGTAACCGAGACATCCGTGACGTCTAGCGTCATTTTAAATCTTGCCAAATCATTAACCTTGCGGCGACTTAGGCAAATAAAAACATAATTGTCGAGTCGCTCATATATGGCGTTTGTGAGCACGACTTCCAGGTAAAACGAGTGTCAATTTCTCTCAATAAATATTGTGCAAGGCACCATGACGTAGTCAAATAATGACGCGTCGAGGAGCATATTTACCAAATAGAGAAATCGTGCTGCCTGGAGCAATCTTTTCCACGTCAAAATATGCGACCAGTTATCAGTGAGCCTAGCTCATCATATCTGGTGCTTGCTTCGATGTTTTCAAATGTGGAGCATGCCCTTTACATATAGGCTTTTAATTTTCCAGGGAGCCTCCGCTCGGCGCAAATGACATTTTGACATCTGAGGGTCCTGCATTCGGCGTACGGTCCCTTCATATAACCGTCGGCCTGCTCTTCGAACCCTCCAATGGGGCCCTGATTGGCGGTCCTATGAAACTCAAGGGGTCCCTCGAGATCCTCGGAATTCGGGATCGGGATTATCTGGATCCTCGGAGCCAAAGGGGCGGGAGTTACCTACCTCTGTTGCCCTATCCCTCCTCTCCACGCACGGCACTTATGGTGCATGCCCCTGGAAATCGGCTCCACGCGAAAATAAAGATGTTGGGTCATTTTTGGTGCCCCTGGAAACTTTCATCAGTTCGCAATAGCGGTTTGGGGACCTTTCAGGCGTTTCTTAAAATTTGGTGTCCATTAAAAATCAAGGTTATGATGCCCAAAATGAACGTATTTTGGTACCTCTTCTTTGCAGCGGCCGATCCAAGAGTTGATCAGAATTGAAAAAGCAAAGGAATTTTGGTGCCCTTATATTTTGGTGTTGCTTACAAGGAAATTGTCGGTGTTCTTTTGATATCCGCTTGTATTTTGTGCCTCCATGACATAAATGCTATGGTGCTCCTAAAAAAGGTAATGGTGCCCCTCGCCGAATGGGACGATGTAGGATTCCGTCAACAGAGAGCCACGCGCATTGTGGTGTCCCCTGCAATGTTGTCTCTTGAAAACGAAAGTTGTTGGGCCCTTTGCGGTGCTCCCCGGGGTTGTGTGCCTGTGGAAAATATGGATTATGTTTTGGTGCCACTTCACCGATCGGGCCGGTCCACAATTTCGCCAAGGTGGGAGGCACAGCAATTGCGATGTCCCTGGATTTTTCTCCCGTTCGTAATTATGGTGCTCGGCCATTTGAATGGCCCGTTTTGGTTTGGTGTCTCTTGAAGTTCAGATTATGATGCCAAGCAACGAAGATTGTTGTGCCCCTTTGCTCAAGGTTCTGCTTCAGGAATCCATTGGAGTGGGAGGCACAACATGACTTGCTCCTGGATTTTGCGTCCTCTTCGAATGAGGGTTCAGGGCCCCCGTGATGCCGTCTGAGAATTGGTGCTTTATGATGCAGGTCGCGGTACCACGCATTGGAGAATTTGGTGCTCTCTCGCAGCATGGGCCGATCAGGAATTTCCTCCAGGGACACGGCACGGACATTGCCGTGCCCCTGGAATTTGGTCTCGAAAATAAAAATTTGTTCCCTTTTTGGTCCCCTGAAACTTGGCGCCTCTTAAAAAGAATAGTTGGGTTGTTCCAAAATGATGGTGTTGGTATCTTTTATCATCAAATTTTGGTTCCTTTTCGAGTCACCAAAACCTCACGACCGGCCCAGGGGGCAGGGGCATGGTCTCGTACTTATTGGCATGTAAAGCTTAAAACCTTTATTTTATGGAAAAATTGACCTTGGACCTGACGGAATGTGGCTTATGATCTGGCAAGGTGTAAATCATTCCCAGTCGTGAGATCTCGTTGCGGCCAACCTACTGTCGTCTTTCGTGCAGCTCTATTTTTCTTAATTTGAACACAGCAAGGGGGTCCGCGGGCCCATTTGACGGTCGATCAAGCGGTGGCTCCGCGGCCCATCGGACGATCTGTCGGTCGACGGCTCTGTGGGCCCATCTGACGATTTGTCGGTCGACGGCTCTGTGGGCCCATCTGACGATTTGTCGGTCGACGGCTCCGCGGCCCATCCGGCCATTCCGCGAACGGAGGCTCTGCGGTGAGCTAGGGTCATATAATGGCTTGCTGAACGACAACACCCATCTGATGGGCCGACAGTTGCTTACTTTAAGCATGTCGGAGGGCCGTCTAGAGCTGCTGTATCGCTGCACTCGGTGCCCGCGCCAAGGTCTCACGACCTTCACAGGCGGCCCGTTCCCACAGGCGGCTGTCGGCGCCCGGACCGGGTTGGTCGACGGCGGCCCTCGGATCCCATGCATGCGGCGCGGCGGAACTGATCACGTCCGCCCGGCGAGCGGCGGCCCGAGCGCCGCGTGGCCTCGTCCACCGAGGTGGGGTGCCCGTGCGCGGCTCCCTTTTCCTCTCCTCGGCCCTGCGGCTGGCGCCCAACGTGACGTCCGTACTTCAGGACGGCGACGTTCTGGCCCTCAAATCGGATGTCATTGACGAATAGAAACGGGACCATCGGCGTTTTAGAGCCAACACACGCACGTTTAAGTGGATGCGACGAACATGGAACACCACTTTGTTGGTGCTCGCATGCCGTTGTCATCCCAATGCACGTTCGTGTACGTTCGTGTACGATTCGCCAAACGACTCTCGGGTTATCTTGCGGGTATTCAGGATACGTGTGGGATGCATACGTGGGGTGCGCACGTGGAGATATAATCTTGCAGCTAGCCGCGGCCACGCATCGATGGTTGCAAAATGCATGTGCCGTGCAGCCTTGACAGGCGTGCTGAACGGTACCGGGCTGCGCTATAGGGTTCGGTCCCACATATCCTCCCTCCCGCAGGACACGTAGAGACCTGAAACGGCCAGAGCAAAGAGAGCAAGCGCCTGGACTTGCGCGAAGAGTGAATTCAAGGATGCGAACATTGCAAGTAGGGTATAAACAAATAAGAAAGTTAATTAATGATAATTACGCCTGCTATCTGCCACGGCGGCTCAAGTGGCCTTCGCCTGGCCGGGGAAGTCGATTTAAACACCGCGGTTCTCAGGCATAGCTTAGAAATGATCGCTTGCAGCAACACCAAATGTGGGGTATCTACTCATCTATTCAATTGACATCTGTGCAAAATTGAAGTCTTGATCTTCTAAGAAGGTCAGTGACGTAGGTTAGCATTATGATTAAAGGTCAGTTCAAAGGGGTCGACTTCTAACACACATTGACCACGTTTAACATTTTTCGCATGCTATTTGCCATTGTTCAAAGCTGCTAAGGCAATGTAACATGAAAATACCTGCAGTAGGCATGTTTCAGATTTATTTTAAGTTGGCCAGGTCAGTGACCTAAAGTGGGGACAATTTGTTTCGTAAAGAACGCAAATTTGCCTTATTTCTGTAAAGTTTTAATGTTCGCACATAAAGAAAAGAGATGCGCCGATGATACTCAGATGCGCCGCCATCATAAAACCACAAACCACGCGACATTGGCCTAGGTCATGATCTACCTTTATGGATGCCCTCTGCAAAGCACATGCTAAGCTAAAAACAGGCAGTTTTGATAAGTAGCTTTGCGCGCAGAATTCGCATGCTACACTGAAAACATCTTTTGAACTTATTTTAAAGCGCGACAAGGTCTCGTGATAATAGTACATGCAAGATGCAAGATCATATGAGGCACATGCTTAAGTACATATGAGGTACATACTTAAGTACATGCAAGATCATATGAGGTTTTCACGGTCAACGACCTCCGTTATTAGTAGTGGAGGTGCTAGATGAACGAGTGCGACGCGTGTAACCACCTCTAATCCTGTTTGTGAAGCTGATGACGCATAATTCGATGTACCAACGTATTTCTCATTTTGTTACAACTACACTGCTAAGCGTCGAAGGGACTACGCATAATATGTATAAGAGCTACGTGATCCTGAGTGCCTGTAGATGTACAACACACTATTTCAAACCGAAGAAAAGCATGGTACCTGTCGCCTAAGCCCGGTTAGCACCTCATTTGGATGCGTTGTAAGTTGACCCAAACTCAGCTGATCTGTCAGCCAGCCTAAAATAGTTTTTAGACAAGGATACTTTTCTCCCACTACACCTTATAAAATAAACTTAGGCGAGGCACACTGTGAAAAAGCAAAAAGTATCGTTCTTTACCTTACCATAAGCCCATATTTGAAAGGTGACCTGACCTAGCCTGACCCTTGTGGGGTCAGGCTAGGGGTGGGGTCCCATTTATTGTGGCGTCCTCGGGATATAAATTTTGTCATTACATAAACCATGTGGCGATCAAGGCCGAGAGAAATAAAACGGTGGAGTCGTTCATATTTGGCGTCTGTGAGGATCATTTCCAAGTTATAACAATCGTCAATTGGCTCAAAATTCATTATTTGCATGGTCCGATGATGTCAAACATTGACGTACCGAGGAGCGTAGTTACTAAATAGAAAAACTGTGGTGCCTAGAGCAATCTTTTCTACTTAAAAATATACCAATATTTATAAGTGAGCTTGTTTTATCATATATGATGCTTCCTTTAATACTTTCAAATGTGAAACACTCACTTCAACTGCATCTATCAGAACCAACATTTTTCTTTTCGTGTCCTCTGGTGACCTCACCTTTAACCCAAGATCACAAATTTGGTGTGCATTCGTCATGATTTGACGAGACCTTCACAACGGTATCTTCTTTCTTAAGACGTCTGGAACATCTGGAATTTCAACATCATCTAGAACATCTGATGCTACGCCGCGGGAATCGTCCGACGGCCGGCTTTCTCTGTGGCTGGCGCAGTATTGCGTGCCTGCCGCCGTCGGCAACTGCGACGGCTGCCCTAGCCTACCCGCGAACAAGAAAATAACCTCGGATTCAGCTAGCGGCCATGTCACGGAGCTCAGTGGAAGTCACCGACCGTGACAGGGCCTGATACCTGCCAGTTATACACTCGATTTCGAATAGCAGAGCAAAAGTAATGCAGATGACTTTTGGCGTAGAAAATACATCAATTTCGTGCTTGCGAATTCCGCTGTCACTTACGCCACCTTCTTCCTCCTCTCCCTCTACTTACCTTCCCGGTCACTCCCCCGTTCCAAGAGTTCCCTCCCCCCCCCCCCCTCCCCCGCCAACTCGCCGAATCGCCTCCAGCTTGCACGCATTGGAGAACAAACACAATGACCAAAGACAGGGTGCAGGAAGGTGCGCCCATAGCACAAAGGAACCCAAGGACTACGGTTTACGGCTCACGCCGATTTGGCTCATGTGAGACACCACTCGCTAGCAAGTATCTGTTACATACGATGTACGGAAGAGAGTTTATTTGTAAAATGGCCAGCTACCGGATTAAAATTCAAAAGCATACAAGCAGACCTTTTATCAGATCACAAGCCAGCGATATAAATATACAGACGATATCTTCACAACCCATCCCGGCTAGTTTCAGATTCCGTGACATCGCCTAGTTTTTCATGACGGGCTTCTGCTTACAGCATAAAAGAATCGTTCCCAGTGTTGATTACCCTAGATGCATTGGTACCTGGGTAATAACATGCCCGATGCGTATGTAAACGGCGCTGCGTAAGGACAGACAGACGACCAACGAACGTTTAAACAAAGCTGTAAAATCGAGTAAGCGGACCAATCGGTGCGACTTGTCGAACATGACGGATTAGCCTACCACGACTCGTCCAGACCCCCGTCCCCGCCTGTCTGGCGCGGCCGCATGCGCTTAGGGAAACCCACCGACCCCGCCCCACCCTCACGCGGCTTGCGGGAACTCGCCAGACCCCGCCCGCCCGGCACGGCCGCACGCGCCACCGCTACAGCTTGGCCAGCCCCCCGGCCCGCCTGCCCGGCGCGGCCGCGCGCACCACCGCTACATTTTGGCCGGTCCCTCGGTCCGCCTGCCCGGCGCGGCTGCGCGCGCCACCGCCACAGCTTGGCCAGTCCTCCGGCCCGCCTGCCCGGCGCGGCCGCGCGCGCCACCGCCACGGCTTGGGGAGACCCGCCCGGTCCCGCCCGTCTAGCGCCGCTGTACGCGACCTGCTAGTCACGCATGTGGTCCATGATCCAGTTGAGGTACTCGGTGACGCGCGTGTACACGCCCGGCACGTTTTCGGTGCCGCAGCGCGTGACGCCGAACGAGACGACGCCGATGAGCCGGTAGGGCGGCCCAGTGACGCGGTCGACGGCCATCAGCGGGCCGCCCGAGTCGCCCGAGCACGAGTCGCGGCCCTTCTCGGCTCCGGCACACATCTGGCCCGACCCGATGACGGCCCGCTGGCGCCGGAACACGGCCGCGCACTGGTCCTGGGCCACCACCGGCACCTGCACCTTCATTAGCACTTCGCTGGAGTCGCCGACTGCGGCAGAGGAGGCGGGGCAGGCACAGTCAGCGGCTGGACGGCTGGCTGGTGGTGACCCGATCGCGGTAGCCACCCACCGTTTTCCGCAGGAGCGCGTGTGGATCCCCATTCACACAAATGGAACATCTTCGGGAGCACGAAGCAGCAGGAACGTCATAGTAAGGACAGCAGTACCCATCATTTATGCAAGTCGCCGACGCTTCGATACACTGCGTATCACCGCCAGGACAATGCTCATACAAAATAACAAAGAAATATAGGTACATTTGATCGACATCGTGGACGTGACAACGGTTGAGTTGACACAACTCAACACGATCTCTGCGCATTAACAGAACAGCTTGAAAAATAAAGAAATCTAGCGACGAAATACCTTTTGACTCCGTATGAAAAGGCTACATTATAATCTGCAAAGGATATGCAGACCCAGTGATATTCAATGGCAGTTTTTCGATGAGTATGAAGCGATATTAAAATCCTAGGATAGACAGAACTGCTGCAACGCCCTGATACCCAAAATTTACGGATGTTAAAGTGGGCGTCACACGCAGAGGAATGTTCCCGGATGGCTGATTTATTACATTTATCTATTTCTCTGACCAATCTTTTCAATTTTCATAACACATTTCACAACAGTTTTAGGATGTTGAGCCTTTTCACAAATATCCCGCTTAAAACAAAGATAGACATTTGCGTGCATAGTTTTAGTCTTGTCCCACGTTCATGTGTTTCGCTGCAGCTTGTTTCCACTCTTTCCCAGAACTCACTGTCACGAAATCCTCACACGCAAAAAGGCGTGGTGGAAGGACTTACACTTAGACCCACTTTTGGCAATATCTGTATGTGCTTTAACGAAGAATACCTGTGATTTAACTGCCCCCGACTCTCGGACCAAGGTTCTCCCAGCCATATATCGAATACTCCTTTCTGTTGTTTCCGCACGGGTCGTATATCCATCAGTTTC
The DNA here is from genome assembly GCF_011947565.3 of Pollicipes pollicipes. NCBI lineage: Eukaryota > Metazoa > Arthropoda > Thecostraca > Pollicipedomorpha > Pollicipedidae > Pollicipes > Pollicipes pollicipes. The sequence goes on along the minus strand of NW_023596921.1, from coordinate 7,991,970 downwards.
TCACTTACCTTAACGTCCAATATTCTAACATCAAGCTAAAGAAGGAGGAGGACGAGCAAATTTGAAACCTCTTCCTATAGAAAGTCAACGTTCACTGGTCTTGGATTAAGCTTTTTCTCATCCATTCCTGACGCTTTGAAGGTACGTTGTGTGAAAACGGCTATTTACAGATATCTCTGTTGAAGCTCCAACTGTCATCTATTTTGTTCCTGGCTTGATCGGCTCAGACCATTCTTTCAAGGAAACGGATTCCCACTTTCAGTCATTAATATTTTCGTAAAGGGCTTCTTGGATGCAAAATATGCAAAAACCCGACCGTTTATGAAGCCCTAAGACGAAGTGAATATCTAATGTTGCCCTCTATTGGAAAAGTCGATACAGCTGGAATAGGGGATGGCAAACCTACTGCAAGGTCTTTACCCTTCTCTCCCACTACATAATTAACTGTTGGATCTGTCTTCAAGTTAAGACAAGCTTCCCAAATGTTCTGTATCTGCAGTCATTTATATTATTGTGCCTCATTGGGGCATCTTACGTGGGTACAACCCTTCGTAGCACCGCAAAGTACAAAAACATTGGGGGACGTCTGACCGTACAGGTAGCATTCTTTCTAACCAAGACCCTTTTCCCATCAGCGACCATTGATTTGCGTGAGGTACCCGCGTTGCCATTGCCAGCTTATCCGCACTCGGGCGTTGCAGCAATTTTCTTGATCCTCGAATTTAAGAGTCACTTTTATATTCACCAAAAGGCAGTCATTGGATATCATAGGTTCTGCATATCCTCTGCTAATCATAATGTATCATTTTTTCCTTTTCCATATGGAGTCAAAAATATATTTCGTCGCGTGGTTTCAGTATTTTTCCAGCTGCCCTGTTGACGCGCAGAGCCCGTGCTGAATTGTGTGAACTGTAACCGTCGCCATGTCTAGCGATGTCTGTTAAATTTACTTAAATTTCACTGCAACTTTATACACTTGTACTATTGTCCTGATGATACGCGACTGCTGTCCTTGCCATCAAGTTTTTACTGCACACATATAGCACATACTACCAGCCCGCAAAGCAACACAAATCCCCTCCTTTGAGTCACGTTTATTTGTGGCAAATCTTTTCGTGCAGTTTTAAAGGATGCATCCCACCTTAGGTGCATATTTCAGAAACATACTCTGGTGAAACCGCAGGGCTAGTTACGTCGCTACCTGGCCCAGTGAGCAGCGGCCTGTTACCGAGGAGCACATTGGTTGAAGTTTGAACCAGTGCGTCGCATGGATCATGTGATGCTCCCATTCCCAAAGCCGAAGCGCGCCTCGAGAAGAGGCATTGTGGCAAACGCCAAAGCGGGGAGAATGAAGCCGTAGCATAATGTTTCGTTCAGTTCACGTGTTAATAGCTCCACGTTCGCATATATTTTTGTTTATAAGCATAGTGTTTCAATCTTTCACAGCATTTATTATAAGATTGTTTTAACGCATTAGTGTGTTGCAAAGGATACAGAACACTCACGTTGGAAAAAGCAAGGCAAATGCAACGTATTTTTTCATAGTGGTGAGCAGGGACTCAAATGAGATGCACACCGCAAGGCCGGAGAATTCAGATATAAATTTTGGGCTATTCAGAAAGATTTCGAGGAAACTACCATTGCTGACAAATCGCACGCGTCTAATGTCAAAATGCGGAAAGCACGAACAAGGTGGGATAATCCCTTTAAGACGCACCAAGCACACGCATCGAAGACATACAATAGACGAGCAATATAAAAAGCCTACGCCCGACAAACTTCGCACTTGTTAATGTTAACATAAGATAGAGGTAAATACGGGCATAGGTAGAGGCAACTCCTGTACACTGAAGAGCATGCTTCTATGATGATGACTCAACTAAAACAGCCCTAGGGCTATAACTTTTGAATCAAAGGAATATTTTACAGCTTCCGTTTAAAACATGTACGGTTATCCTATGCAACTCAGGAAAGACTTGCGAGAAACATTTAAAGCGTCGAAAAGTTAGACACGGGCTGTTGTTTTTGGTCAAGGACGCCATTACGCCACGAGGACACCACGACAAAAACGGTATACAGAAATAAATGCCAAAGTCAGTACTCACATGCTGTTGTCAGGCCAAACCCGGCGACAAAAAGCCTTTGGGCATCAAAAGATTTGGTCCTGAAGCTGCCAAACGGCAGGCATATCGAAGCGACGAAGGCTGAAAAGAGACACGAGTGGGTGAGACTAAAAATTCAGCCAACGTGCATGAATACAAATAATGTATGCATGCAAATGTATACATATTAATACAAAAATGCAGGGGCTGCAGCTTAAACAGCATAGCAAATAGCGGAAAATGCCCAATAGCCTAATAAGCACGCTAATTATCCAAACTGACGCTTCGCTGAAGCCGAAGTAAATAGCAAAGCAAATACCCAATAACAGAGATGACGGGTATCTTAACTGGAGCTGAAAGCGTAGATCAGGAAGGCCCCAATTACGCGTTTACATGCAATACAAAGAGTTGACACACTTACTGCCCAGCTGATTATTGATGGGCTTGTTCAGGCGAAGCAGCGCAATGTCATTCCAGAAGCGATTCGGCGAGTTGTATTCCTTGTGCGGGATAATCTCTTCGATCTGGAAGTCCTGCACAGGACCAGCGCAAACGCCATCCACCTACACAGAACACAGGCTTGTATTATACGAAAAACTCAACTGACTGATGAATACTGGAGCTGGGAGGAGGTACGGCAGTGTGGGCCGCTGAAGCCTGGAGGCGGTAGGCGGTGTAGGCTGCTGGAGCCGAGGGGGGACGGCATGGTAGGCGGCTGGAGCCGGGAGGGGGCTGGTAATGTAGGCTGCTAGAGCCGGAAGGGTGGGGGCGGCATGGTGGGCTGCTGGAGCCGGGAGGGTGAGGTACGGTCCAGTAGGCAGAATCAAAATATTTGAAGTAGTACTTTGCATTCCCGGTAGTGTACTCCTGGCAAAGCAACAACTTAATTACCAATCGAAAAGCATCACACCATAACAGCTCTGAGCTGAGCTTGGCTGATGGTGTTTGACTGGTAACAAACCAACCCCACATTCGGTGCCGGGTTTACTGAAGGCGCCTCTTTGATCAACTCAGTCATCTCCATGAGGACGCTGGCAGTGGCGTCCCATCGAAGACCAGAGGCGGGGGCAGCGCTGTTGCCGACTCGACCATCCCGCTGGCCACACTCGACGTGTTCGCGTGTGCCCCCCGCCCGCCCCTCCCCTCCCCCTCTCCGCTCCTCCCGCCCTGGCTGCTCGCCTACTCACGCAGTCTACGTCCTTGGTGAGGTCGTGCTCGCCGATGCGCACCGTCGCCAGTCTGAAGCCGGCCGGCAGGTCGGTGACGCAGTGAGCAGCCGACACGACGTACCGGTCGTTGATGACGGCGCCGCCGCAGTTGAAGTCCACCTCAACGGTCCCCTGTACTGCGGACGGGAGGGCGCATGTGGAGCTGCGGAGTCGGCGCGAGCCGCACTCGGACAAACTGTGTCTGGTCAAAGCTCGGGACTGTCCCCTAGCTACCCTGTTGCAGGATGACACAGGGGTGTTTGTCTCTCCCTCATCACAACACAAAACATCCATTCCCAAGCCAGCCAACCGTTGTCCGTCCGTTCTGAAAGGTACCTTCATAGCCGAGGATGGCCAGCCAGGGAAACTCGCCCAGCGCCACCTCCACTCCACCCACGATCCTCTCCGTGAAGCTGAAGCCGCAGTTGGAGGGCAGTAGGCGCCGGTTGGGGTGGTCCTCGGGCGCGCCGTTGAAGCCGCCCGTTGACGGCGGCTGGGTGGGCGGCTGGGTGGGCGGCTCGGTGGGCGGCTGGGTGGGCGGCTGGGACTTACTGGCGCAGCACAACAGAGGCACCGGCCGCTGCCGGTCACACAAAGAGACACGCCGTCACAGAACACTGCCGTCCTGTCCCGGCCAGGAGTGAGCAGACGTAGACAGTCTGTGTGCTTGCCACTGGGCCCCTTAGGCCGCAAATTGTATACAGCAATACACTCCGATAGCCAGTGAAGTGCGCAACGTTCAACCATATTCGGACAGAGCACAATTTGATACCCATACCAAAAGGACTAACGAGTTAGGGTGCATTCTTTAAGTTGCCGTTGTGGGCCGAAAACATCCTTTAGCCGCTCTGTGCTATTAACACACGCTCGGGTGCCCGTTGTATATCTTTCGCTCGGGTGAGGCTCAATTTGAGCTCCCCGTCTCCCGAAATCTCAGGAACCAAGGGAGCTAGAGACACCAAACTTACAGGGTGTATTGGCCTGTACGTGAACTCACTTATGTCATAGATTGAGGTCACTTGTCATGGCTTTTGGGTCACATAAGGTCAAACAAGGTCAAACTCTAGGCTGGTCTCAAAGGTGCCCCCAGAACCTAAATACCTGTTCTAAGAAAAATGGCACATACTCATTCAAGGTCGGTGACCTTGTTTGACCTTTCGCAGGTCATAGTGACCAAAATCATACGAAAGTGCTTTAAATTTTGCATTTTGATGAGCAGCAAATATTACGCCAGGCAGTATACTCCTAAAAACCAAACGCTGGGCTGGGTCATTTTTGGCCAGTGACCTATTCCGACCTCTAAGAAAGCCATGCAAGGTGTGTAATGCAGATTCCGTTATCAATAAATTCGAAATGAGAACCAGAAACTACCAAATACAGAAAACCCTAGAAAATTAGCATAGGTTGGTTTTAAACTTGGTCTGACCTTCATACACGACTCTAGGTCAATGCAATTTATTTATTCGATTGCTATTTTACGTAAGAAAGTATTTCAGAGATTATGGCTTTGTTGAACACTCCGTTGTTGCATAAGATTGAGCGATTTCCGAGAAATTGACTTCCTGAGCCCATGGCCTGACTGACCTGCCGTAGGTCACCGGCCTTACAAAGTACATCTTAATTTTTGATTCCAAACAATCCACTTTTTCATTGTCTATAGCTATGCAAAATTTGGCGCCGCTTAGCCGCGCCGTTCAGAACCGATTCTGGAAAACCTTCGGGGGGTGGGTAAATGAACCCCACCCGAACGCGTGTTAACATGACCCGCACATGTTTGACATTGTTCCAGGCATTTACGCTAACACCCGGCTCTGCTGTCAATTGACAAATACTCAGCAGTGGTAACTAAGCGGATCTTCTGACAGGACAACATCTGTCAACTGCCATCACTCGATCATACCAGCGTGATGGCAACCTGTTCGGTGAAATCTCTGACTGCACCAGCAGCACAAATCAATGCAACGAAGATAAACAACGCACATACCAAAGCAGTCTACAATCTCTGCGCAGACACGAAAGGTGAATTTTTTTATGTAGGTTGCGCTATGCGCACGCTCAGCAGCGCTTGTCGTTAGCGTAGCGCCGCTAGTCTTGATAGAGAAGAGTCCCAATTTCCTAGCAGAGAAACGCCTAAGATCGAAGTGGAAGGACACTCAAGGCGTGTAAGTGGACGGCGGCCCTTGACCAAGTGCGAGTACTCCTCGATCACTAGTGGAGAGAGAGTCTCAACTCAGGTAAATGGGTGCCTCAGAAATAATTAAAGGCATGCTTGAATACTTAAGCAGAGGAACGACGCTAAGCATAGTTAAATACGAACTTCGTGCATGTATATGAGCACATCAAAGCTAAGGTGGATGAGCGTTAAAATGGCAGACTGACAGGTTAAGGTTCACTAGCCTCGACCTAGTGCAAGCTCAGCTAGGCCTCCGTACCGGGTAAGGAGGTGGGAGCCCCAAGGCGACATGGTCTGATACATGATCTGATAAGCCCAACGAGCGTTGCTCCAAAGCTATCGTTGAGACAAGAGTTCATACGTTCCAAGATCGAGATCAAACCCGAGAGAGCAGGAATCATACTTTTTCGTGTTGCGGTGCGCTCAGACGGGGTCGAGGGGCGTACACAGACCGGGACGTACAGATAACTGTGCAATGGTGTTCCATGCAGCACAAGAGGGCGCCTCATGCCCAAGCAAATAGCGCCGCTGACTTACCGAGTTACTGAGCGCCCCTGACTTTACCGAGTTACTGAGCGCCTCTAACTTTACTGACCCCGAAACCCAGGAAGAGATGCTCCCAAGACAAGACCCAAAGCCCACGTAGAAGAGACTTCCGAGACCAGGGAGGGTGCCAGTCACGTCAGCCGGGAGTTAAGTACAGACCCGTCACATAGTGATCTGCATCGTTAACCACACGTCAGCCGGGAGTTAAGTACAGACCCGTCACATAGTGATCTGCATCGTTAACCACTCGTCAGCCGGGAGTTAAGTACAGACCCGTCACATAGTGATCTGCATCGTTAACCACTCGTCAGCCGGGAGTTAAGTACAGACCCGTCACATAGTGATCTGCATCGTTAACCACTCGCGCCTGAATGCCCACATTTCAGCCGGGAGTTAAGTACAGCCCGTACATAGGATCTGATCGTTAACACCGGGAATGCCCACATAACTCTACCTAACAGGGGCGCAAGTAGCCATCAACAAGGGGTCCGCAAGCTAAAAGGTTAGTCCACTAACACCCACTCCTCGGGTGAAGCAGGAAACGTTTGATGGCACGGATATATGAAATATATCAATCACCCCTGAAAAACGCCCAGCTGGCTGATAAGCATTAAATTATTTCTAACTTTGGAAATGTGTCCCCACATGTCGTTCTTCTATCTCCGTCAATAAACATAAGCACTCCTAACGAAGTCTAAAAATCCATCGAACAAAGATTACGCCACAGACTGGACTGCATTGGATCGTTTAAAATGCAGAGACACGAATGAAAGTCAAATGCAGTGGGAAGCTGACCGGCCCAAAACGAATCGGAACGGACTCGACGCATTATAAGTTTGCCAAAAATGGCGCCATTTGCATATGCCCTAATCTGACACTAGGTTGAGTGATTCGTAGGAGATATCTGATGAATTGGCATGGATTATTTCATTTTTCTGGACTGAACGGAGATCGCCCATTTACAAGCAATGTGGGAAAAGTGAACGGACTGGATTCAGAATGATTGAGTTCGACTTCAGTTTGCACCGAAACTGTCATGCCGTGTCAAAAGTCATGAACCACGTGCTGCCTTTCATGTTTAGAATATAATCTAGTAACTTCTTAAACTAGTAACTTAGAATCTAGTAACTTCAGCAGCGACGAACGCATGGTCACATTGAATGCCTGCACCATTCGATACGAATTTTTATCACAATGCGCGGTTATACATGTGGTAAGAATGGAATGCTGGATCTTGCCTTATTACTGTTAACGTGATACTGTATTTTGAGCCGATTATCCTTTCTATTGCGCAAGGCCATTACACGAAACACCAGCGTTTAGACTCCCGTCAACAACGCTAGCTTTTGACGAGCCGCCATTGTGCTCGTTGCGTTGCCGACTCCCTTCCCCGCTCCCCGGTCAACACAGCAGAGATATCTGAGTGTGCCCCCCCCCCCCCCCATTCGAAGCTTTCAGGCCAGCCGTTCGCGCCTGCCCCCTCACCTAGCGAAGATCCTGGGCGCCCCCAGATGTTTTCACCAGATAGATCAGGCAGCCGCAGGATACCAGGTGAGCTAGTCACTTACGAAGTTGATACGTCGGCTACCGCAGATGCTTTGGCGCACGTTCTGGATGTCCTGACGACTGGGTCTGTTCTGCACGATCTGCAGCAGTGCCGGACAGGTGGCGATGACGTCACAGACCCCGTCACGACCGGCGTAGTCCTTGCATGCATTCGACGGCGGTGGTGTCTGCGCAGAGCCCCCGCCGAACGTGATGGCTGTCGGCGAGACCACAGTCAGTCACGAAGTAATCTGCCAGTCGGGTTCGGCAGAGCCCTGGACGGTCTCTTAACACAGTCAGTTGCTTCAGGGTCGGCAGGGGCCTGGACGGGCTCGGCACACAGTTGCTTCAGGGTCGGCAGGGCCCCGGACGGTCTCGTGACACAGTCAGGTGCATCGGGGTCGGCAGGGCTCTGGACGGTCTCGCGACACAGTCAGGTGCGTCGGGGTCGGCAGGGCTCTGGACGGTCTCGTGACACAGTCAGGTGCGTCGGGGTCGGCAGGGCTCTGGACGTGCTCGTGACACAGTCAGGTGCGTCAGGGTCGGCAGGGTTCTGGACGGACTCGTGACACAGTCAGCCGCGTCAAGGTCGGCAAGGCTACGGGCAGCCATTTTAGTTGATCGTTCCAAGGTTAAGGGTGTGTTTTCTTTAAATGTAAGCGGGACACCTTTCATCCGAACTGCGTTTCCACTCCATCATGCTGTAAGACATGTCGCGTAGTCTACGCACGTACACATCGCGCACGTCACATGTGGTGCGAAATGTGGCAGGATGACTCACATTGGCGCTTCTGACGGCCTTCCGTGCTGAGCCAGCTGGACGCCCGCCAGCAGCACCAGCACGGTCACCCGCCACATGACGACGCGAACCGAACAAACAGTCATGACGTGGCTCGCCTAGCTAAAGCTGACGCTCCCACTTCCTCCTGCGAAGGACGGACGAGCGCACTCAGCGGTATGCCTTTGGGGTTGATGTTCCTGGAGCACGCTGGTCTTAAACTGGTTGTTTCGCCTTAGACATGCACATGGTGTTTTTGGGAGCGAGACAAGTGCGTAGCCAGACCTTTCACCATTATCTGCATGGAGTCCAAAGATGCCGCTTGTCCCGAGATTAACCACGGACTGTTGATTCATTGTAGTTAGATTTGTTTCGTGTGTGGTAAGTTATTGTTCAGCGATGACGTCACACAAACACGGTGTTTGAAGCGCTCGCCAAAATGTAAGCAAAGTCATGGTTGTGGCTATCTGTTCTCAAATAGATACACGACACCCATTGGGCAGAATTTTGCAGCTGGCACTCAGATAGCTCAGCATTTTATAACGACGCCCCACCATAAACCATTGAAAGAGTTGGGCTTGCGAGGGAATCGTCTCGATAACAGAAAAGCAAGATTTAGTTAAATCTGCGGGAACGCAGTACGGACACGCATGCAATTTTGCAGTTTTTTCGTTCGCCTACAAAGATTTTATTTAGTCTTGGGTCTCAGCACGAAGAAGCGCTTCCTTCCCACCGTGAAGAGGCGCTGCGAAACGAAGCGCGAGAAGTATGGTAGATGGTAGACACGACGATAATGAAGCTGTTGTGAAGCCATGGTTGAAAAATTGTTATTTGGGAAGGCTTTGCTGCTCGATTCAAGAAAACAGAAATATGAAAATATTTTCGTCGGTCCAATCACTTTAAGAACCACCATGACCATGCAGAAGCGAAGTAGTATTGCTTTTTTCAAAATCCAAGCAAAGGATAGCCGTTATCGCCACACCTACCGAATTGATATGCGCACAATAAACGTGTGCAAATATATGCCTGTAGTGGACACCTGACAAGCATATCCTCGCAAACGGCCGAATACAACGCTTTTATGTGATGGTGACTCGCCTGTCGTCCGCTCTCACCTTCAGACCAGCCCACCGCACGCCCTGCTTCCGCACGCGGAGAACGAGCTGCTTCTGAGGCTGGTCGCCGCGCACAGCCTCTGCCATCGCCACGTCTGGAAGGCGCCGCAGGCGGCCCGTCCACCTGCGTCCAGCGGGGAAAACCACGGTACAGTCTCTAGCATAGCACTGCTCATTGTCAGGCACAAAGGCACTCTGGGATTTCCCGTTGGTTGACGTTACTGGACTTGTCAGGCAGTTTCAAGAATACGGATATGGTGCATGAGAGCAGCAGGTCAGGAACGTTCCAATGGAAGTATGTTAAAGTGAACTGCATCCATGCATAATCACAAGTTTCATGTTAACTTTGTATGGGGAGTGAACGGGGCCGTCCACGCATACCTCATGCATATGTTGCCATTTTCAACCCCTTCCTACCTGGTTACGCACTTGTTATGCTTCACGAAAACCTCTTCTCCAGGTAACGTCTTGCCAGCAAAGCGTTTCAGAAAGTAACGTTTGGTCCGTAATTAACATTCGCCCGGGTTGCCGCTTGAAAACCCTTCGCTCGGGCGGGGTTAATCTAACTCCCTGAAATCCCAGAACCTAAGAGAGCTAGAGGCACCAAATTCACGGGATGTGTTAGCCTGCATGTGAACTCACTTGTGTCCAACTTTAACATTCCAAGGTCATGATCTTCGGATCAAATAAGGTCAAACAGGGTCAAATTCCAGATTGGTGTCCAAAGTGCCTGGATACCTGTTCTTCTAAGTCTATGCAAAAGGTCACTGATGCTCGTTCAAGGTCAGTGACCCTGTTTGACCTTTTGCAGGTCATGGTGACCAAGATCACAAAATACTGCTTTAAGTTGCATTTGAATAAGCGTCAAATATTGCGCTAGGCGATATGTTTCCAAACATGCGGTATTGACCTATGCCAGTTTTAGATCAGTGACCTATTATGATCTTTAGGAAGTCCATGGAGGATGCATAATGTGGTTCCTGTTATCGATAAGCTCAAAATTGTCCGTCCCGGTGGCTCAATGTCTGCCCCGGTGGCTCAGTTGGTTAGAGCGCCTGCCTTCCAATCCACCCACCCTCGGCAGGGTGGGTTCGAGTCGCTTTAGGGCGCCCGCTATTTGCCCTTGGCAGGTGTGGCCTGCGGCCGGTGGCAGCGGTCGCGCTAAAGGTCAGTTGATGTCAGAGGGCAGGACGGACCGTGCCGAGCATTGCGGCACGCTAAGCTTTCGCCACTAAATTAAGCCGTTGCCTGGAATTGCACGATCGGATGGTGGGGGTCAGGGCTCACACAACAAGCACTGCTTAGCGTGAGCGCTGATCCCAGAAATCCATCCACTCAAAGGGTTCTGATCAAATTTATTTTAAAAAATGAGCAGCATAAATTACCATGAGCAGTAAGCTTTAGAGGAACAAAACAGGTTGGTTTGTCTCTGGCCTGGCATTCATATCTGACCCTAGGTCAGTGGAACTTGATAATTCGGTTATTGTGTTTCCTAAGAAACTATGTCAGAGATGTATAGGTTCGTCTAGCACTCCGTTATTGCATCAGATTGAACGATTTCCCAGACATTGTCTTCGCTTAATTCATGACCTGACTCTGACCTGTCTTAGATCAGTGACATTAAGAGTTGCATCTTATGTTTTATACCAAACGACTCGCTATTCAATTGTCTACTAGCTATGCAAAATTTGGCTCGGCTACCCCGCGCCGCTTGGAAGCCATTCTGTAAAAACCTTCGGTAGAAGTCAAACTGACCCTATCCGAGCGCGTGTTAAGCTAGAGATGCAAAAAGATGGACGTGTTACTTTTCATCAGAGGAAGCCATCAGCATCCTCCCTCGAGAATTTAAGATATAACAGTAGCGCAATTTGCAACCACACCTGCAGGCAATGTTACGCTGCCTAAAACCTCATCCCTATTACGTTTGAGCACGCTCTATTGAAACACCCCTTTCACACATGTCTAACGTGATCTATGGACGGTCCTGCAGCGTCGCAGCGGGCTGCTGTTGATTGGGGATTTGTTGTTCACGCAATGTGCAGTATTGCGATATTTTTGCAACTTTCGTGCTATTTGACCACTGAACAGCTTAAAGTTTCCTTCAGCGGTAAGATTTTTAAGAGATGGAAGCTTTTTTATTAAGAAGTGTTTGTCAATCTGTAAGAACACGCCAAAAGTTCGATTGCAAAAAAAGGAGAACTTTGCAACTCATTGCTTTTGTAGGGGTACATAAAATAATGGCACAGCTGCATGAAGTCGCCTGTATTAAAATAAAAACTAGAAAATGGCATTACTGTCAATAAAAATATATATTTACTAACCTATCACGAAAAATTTCAACACCAATCTCTGAGAGATCGCGACCGATACTTAGGTAGCAGGCAAGCGCACACAATTGGAGGCAGGCCTTACGCTGCACCCCGCCGCTCCGAGGACGGCTGCTAGTTATGCAGCTTATTTGCTCATTTTATATTGCTTATTTTAGTGGCATAGGAAAGCAACAAGCCTCAGATGAGTGCTCATCATAGACACCACGCTCATCGCACCCGACCTTACGTTTCGTGATGTTGAGGGTTATCTGGGAGATATCTTGCGCGAAAGACTTATCACCTACTCATCAGCACGCCTCACAGTGGTTTGAATCATGTGATCACGCGATCACACCGTGTGATAGTGATGAAATGTGTGATTCGTCGGGTTCTCGGCAGTGTCATGGGTTACGTGGACTGGCTGTCTGTTTCCCCATTGTTGCTTGCGGCTGTACTGCTCATGTCCATCAATTTGATGGACATGAGGTGATAAATCACTTTTATTCCATCTGTTGTACACTTTTTTCGTCTACCTGTCTTAGATCGAAATCGCCTCCTCCTGCGATCAAGGTTGACAAAGAACAAAGAACGGGTCGGATACGGTCGACACCTGCGAGAAAGCCAAGTGCGGCTGCCAGGGTGTACCAGACAGGGATTCCACAGAAGTGAGCCTGTTCCCTATAATCTGGACTGGGAACGATCCCGCCACCAAGTTGAACGGGAAACGTTCGATTTCCTCGAGTCATTTTAGGACGTGAGCGACATCGAAATTAAGTGTTGGCGTTATTCGCCATTGTTTGGCTTTATCGAGGAATTGTTACATGACTTAGATATGAGCAACTGATGAAAATGTCGCACTATGGCAATTTTGTTCAAAATCATCGCTCACGTCACGGATACAGCCTAGTTTTACAAAACAACAGCTATCACGTCGACGTTCAAAATATGGGGTGTAAAGAGCGTTTCCCAATTTTTAGCAGAAAATGGCCACCTCATTTATCGCAGCTTAATGATACCTTCTAACAAACCGTCATAGCTATGAACGTATTTCTAATCGCTGAAACCCGTTGGTCATCGATTACAACAAAACGCTGTTCCTATATAAGGCACCATCCGAGACCCGCTTTAGTCTGTAAACAAACGGCTGGCCTCGCCGCGGACACCCTGCCGCGGCAGCGGATGGTCGTGAGGTCCAGCTGACCTCCTGAAGCTCGCAGGCGGACGCTGCGCCGTCGGCTCGGCATGCTGCTGGCGCTGCTGGTGGCGATGGCGGCGGCGTCCGACGACGTTGGCCGGCCGGCGGCCGTACCGGCGAGCGTGGCCATCACCGGACCACCGGACGCAGCCCTCACCGGACCGCTCAGCACAGCCTTCACCGGACCACCAGGCGCGGCCCTCACCGGACCACCAGGCGCGGCCCTCAATGGACCACCGGGCGAAGCCCTCATCGGACCACCTGGGGCAGCCCTCACTGGACCACCGGGCGCAGCCCTCATCGGACCACCAGTGGCAGCCCTCACCGGACCACCCCGCGCGGCCCTCACCGGACCACCAGGTGCACCCCTAACCGGACCACCGGGCGCAGCCCTCACCGGACCACTTAGCGCAGCCCTCACCGGACCACCAGGCGCGGCCCTCACCGGACCACCGGACGCAGCCCTCACCGGACCACCAGGCGCAGCCCTCACCGGACCACCAGGCGCGGCCCTCACCGGACCACCAGGCGCAGCCCTCACCGGACCACCAGGCGCAGCCTTCACCGGACCACCGGGCGCAGCCCTCACCGGACCACTTAGCGCAGCCCTCACCGGACCACCAGGTGCAGGTCTCGTCGGACCACCGGACGCAGCCCTCACCGGACCACCAGGCGCGGCCGGCGCAGCTCCGCGTGGTAGTGGCGGCGGTGGCCTGCTGCGGCACACGGCCGCCCAACAGATCCCTAAAAAACTGGCCGCGCTCAATCTGGAGGCAGCGTTCGGTTCCCTGTTCGGTGCTGCTGGCAGAGACATAGGCGTGGTTCCGACTGCGCCGCCTCACAACGCTACCGGCTCCTTGTTGTCGGTGCCCGCCCTGCTGGAGATCGTAGAGCAGCTGCGTGCCGAGGGTCTGCTGGAGCTCGGCGCTCTCGGGCTGACGCTGTGCGGCGATTTCCCAGCGGCACACGGTCCACCTCTGCCGGTCTGGCCGCACCCGCTGGCAATACGCACCTGCCTCAACTGCTGGCGCGCATTCCGCGCCGAGTTGCTGCTCGACCGGCCGCCGATGGTGCGCGTGCTGCTGCTGGGCGCCGGCTGCCGGTACTGGCCGAGCGCGCGGCCGCTGCCGCACTGGGCGCCGCGGCCCGGCCTGCTGCTGGGCCAGCTTAACTGCGGCGCCGCCCTCCGGCAGCCCGAGCTCGACCGGCTGCCCGACCTGCTCTGCCTGCAGCTGAATGGTACTAGCGGTCGCCTATTCCGGCGCACGTTTGCATTGCGCCGCGTGCGCGAGGTGGGCAGCTGGAGCCGGCGGCACGGAGTGCGTGTCACCGACCGGCGCACCGGCATCCAGGCCAACGGCCACGTGGTGGCCGACGGCTCCCCAATCCGCTTCGCGTACATGCAGGTGGCGCCACGCTACAGCTGCACGCCCGCCCAGCACGACAACTGCACGTGCGCAAGTGTGGACCTGCGCACGACCATCCCGCTCGTGGCCCAGATGCAGACTGAGGGTGACCTGCTGCTGATGTCGCGGCGCTACAACCTGACACCCGAGGTGGTGAACAGCCAGTGCTCGCCGCCGCTGCCAAGACCGGTGCCCGTGGCCACGCCGACCAGCCGGGCGGTGCGCATGATGGTCGCCGGCGCGGCCGATCGCACCTGGCCGTTCCATATCGGCCAGCCCGCCATGTACCGACTGCCGGTCAGCGTGCAAGACGCCAGCTGGCTCACCGAGATGCGCTTCGTGACCTTACGCCAGCCGGCGCGCTTCGACCCGCTGTCGCCGCTCTTCCTGTTCTCGTGGCAGACGTGGGCGGCTATCGGCGCCAGCGGCGTGGTCGTGGCCAGCCTGCTGACTCGCACGCTGCACGTCGGCCTGACCGAAACGCTGGCGCTGCTGGTGGGCCAGAGCGTGCCGCTGTCGGCTGCCCGGCTGCCGCCCCGTCACCGGCCCGTGGTCGCTGTCTGGGTCTTTATGGGCCTGGTGCTGAGCACAGCCTACCTCAGCGACCTGTTCACCACCCTGACGGTGCCGCGCACCAGTCCACCGCAGACGGCTCGTGACCTCGTCCGCCAGAACTACCGGCTCTTCCACGACTTCGCCCACGTCAAGTCATTGATGTTGCGTCACACGAACCCGTTCGTGCGCCAGCTGGCAGCCGTGATGCTGCTGGAGAAGGAGCCGGCCGGGCAGACGCTGCTCCGCGGTCGCTACGTCTACTTCATGGAGGAACGCTTCCTTCTGGAAGTGATCGCAAGCGTCATGATCCGCGCCAACGGCTCGGTGGGGCTGGAGGACTTCAACTTCGGCAAGGAGAGCTTCGCTCAGGCGCTGCCAGTCCACCTGTGGTCGCGGCACCATCCGCTGGCACGGCATGAGATCACGCACATGCTCCGCTTTCGGCAGTTTGGCTACCCGCACGAAAAACGGTTCCAGTCGGCCACGCAGGCGGTCGGCGAGAGCGTTGTGCGGCGGGCATGCAGGAACCGCGGCCCTGCCTGTCGCCGCCGAGAAGCCATCCGGCCGCTCGAAATACGGCACGTGCAGTTCGCGTTGCTGCTGCTGCTGGTGGGCCTGGCGCTGGCGCTGCTGATGCTGCTGGCAGAGCTGGCGGTCGCGCGGCTGCAGGGTTGGAGAGAGGGTTGCCAGAGCGAGGACGTCCTCTCACTGCCGGCCGCAGTTGCGGGGACGAGCTCAGCCGGACCACAGCAGCACAAGCCGCCGGTACCGACAGCAGCCGCGGGAACGAGCCCAGCCGGGCCACAGCAGCAGCAATAGTACCGCACAAGCCGCTGATACCGAGAGCAGCCGCGGGAACGAGCTCAGCCGGACCACAGCAGTAGTAATAGCGCCGCACAAGCCACTGGCACCGACGGCAGCCTCGAGGACGAGTTCAGCAGGATCGCAGCAGCAGCATAAGCGCCACACGAGCCACCGGTATCGATGGCGACCGCGGGAACGAGCTCATGTCGCCGGCGACCGTGTCCAGCTTCACCAGCGCCCCAGCCGTCGCCGGCGACCGTGTCCAGCTTCACCAGCGCCCCAGCCGTCGCCGGCGACCGTGTCCAGCTTCACCAGCGCCCCAGCCGTCGCCGGCGACCGTGTCCAGCTTCACCAGCACCACTCCCCCGCCTGTCGGATGCTGTTGACGCAGGCCCACAGCCTGGGTCTGAGCCTCCGAGGCCGACCCAGTCCGTATTTGCGGCGAGTGACGCAGGTCAGGGACCTGATGATTCAGTCTTCATTGGACTTGGCACTCGTTGGATGTCAGTATCTATAATTGAGTCCATTCTATGTGCGCGCACCCAATGTTTCGCAGTCAAACGCTATCATATTGCGTGAAATGGATGCATGCGGGCAAACGATACATAGTGGGAAGATCCAAAGCGTGATCAGCCAGATAAAAAGACATCCGTAGTTACATTGCCACCCAATATTCGACATCCATGCGTGAAATGCTCACAAAAAGAACGTGTCTTGCCACGCGAACTCACCAACCGTCGTGGCGGAAGCACAAGTTCGGTAGAACGCTAAAGTTATGCTGATCGTATATGTGGCGGAAGCCCAAGTTCGGTAGAACGTTGAAATTGTGCCAGCCGTGTACGTGGCGGCAGCCCAAGTTTGGTAGAATGCCGAAGTCATGCTGATCGTATACGTGATGTGACGAAACGCATGGCGGTAGGTTCGCCTGCCAGAACAGGTATTCGAATATGGCTGGTCAAAGAGGATCATTTGGCCGTTGACTTAATAGTGTCGTCCTGGTTACAGCGCGGTAGACAGTCGTGTAGTCGCATGGCACGGTAAGGGTCCTTTCGTGCTATTTTGAGAACGGACTGAGGGAAAATGGATCTGTTAAACATACATTAAACTAACTGGATGGTGGGTTCGGAGGGGAGCGATAAATTGTGTTCAGCACGGAATAAAATTGAAAATCGGTCTCAGCAAAAATTTTGTTTTTCTTATTGTTTTTCACTTTGTGGTTAAACTGTACACATAATCTAAGCTAACGACACGGCCCTTCTCCCTAAACAAATATGTTACCCGGTTTTGTTTTCTTGTAAGACCCCACAGCAAAGCAAGTCTGGTTTCAGCTGCAGGTAAAACAATGTCAGATTCGTAGCCCACCATGGGTAAAGGATCAAATCTCACTTGGCATGAAAGTTGCCACGAGACCGATGGATCAATGGCGTCGATAGCATGTTTGGGTTGTGGGGAAAACAAGCGTTTAGGCTTACGTTTGACGGACAAAACAAAACAAAACAACTTTGAACATAAGATGGTTTACGCTCCAGTGTCTAAATTTGCCGCTCACTTGAGGAAATGATTTTGAGGTTGCGCGCTGAAGTAACCCCGGTGCACCCCCCACGTCGATACCGCCACAAGGAAGGATCGAAGAAGATGCCCTTGGTGTGATGGCCAAATTTTCCCCACGCTTTTGTAATATGGCAGCCAAAAATATTGGAGGCCACGGCCAGCATTGGTGAGGCCCAACTCAACATTAGAGGGGCCAGGACCCTCACAAAAGAATTCAAGTCGACACCCGTGCACTTGGGCCTTGGGCGCAACCAACGGAAGAAAAAGCCGCGCAACAAGCTTAGCGCAAATCGGTTCAGTGAAGCGAATGCCTGTGCCGGTAAGCCAGGATCGTGTTTTTTCAGGATATCGGATTCCCACCCATCTCTTTGGCTGTTTCCACATTTTAAGGAATTCTCGCACCGTACTTTCGCAACGTCTTGGCCAGCAATGCACAGCAAGAGCACAGACAATAGGCATATGTGATGAGTGTATTTAGGTTGTTTTTTGTGACAATACACACTCGTTGGCGATGTCTGTCTGTCATTGAGGTGAAATACGTCAAGCGACTTGACGGGCCGGTACTTACTAGAAGCTGTCAGTCAGCAATCATTTGCACCCTTTCCGGCAATTATCATTTCGGTATTGGTTTTCAGAATTTTTCCGAGCGGGTCAATTTTGGCACGTCCTCTGAAGGAACGTCCTACCTCTGCACAAGGGAGTCAAGAGACCTGCTTTCGTTTTGTTGAGACCTCATGAGAAATACATCCAACCGCTGTACCCGGTGAACCTGTTTGGCACCAGCAGGTTGCCCAAAGTGTCGGTAGTGTTGGTCTTTGCCGCGATGAAACTATGATACTTTCGAAGTACCCTGCTAAATTGCGCACACTTCACCATCGTAGTGCTGACGTGACTTGTAAGACCTGACGTGACTTGTAGGACCTGATCATACCTGTGAGCTCAGCCTTGAGATGCATGGGTGCACACTGCCGGACATTTTCGACTAGCTGTTCGTTGTCGGAATTCATGGACTGACTCCTCACGGACCGACTCAGGTTAAACGGACGCGCTGTCTCCAGCCTCCGCCACTCTCGGCATTGCGGGCAGCCGGGCAGGATTGCTGTTCGCACTCTCCGGGGCAGCCCAATGTGCCGTTACTCGGTTCTGGGGGCGTCGCGGGAATCAGCCGACACAGTGCTTCGTGGCTTCTATGACGCGTTAAAGGTTTGGGATATATGTCTTGGCAATCATGTGCAAGCAGTTTGTCGGATTTGCAATTATAGCAAGAAATTCGTTTCACTGATTGGTGAATGTGATAGTATTTTACGCATCCAGTTCGTTCTGGTCAAGTCTTGGTGAAACACTTGCTAATGCATTGCGCATCAGGATCGCGCAAGTCTGATCTCTGCTGTTATATGGAATTGGTCGCCTCGATTTTTCTGAGTGAATGCAAAATTGCGTCTTTTTTACGTGGTGGGCCAACTGTTTGCAGGCAGCTCGCGCCATCAACACATCAGGGTATTTTGCAAGGTAACCTGATGTGCTTAAACCGATATGAGCCGGTTTTAAATAAATGTGCTCACAAACTGATCCAAAGATTTTAGGTGAAAAAATAAAGCGACTTTGCTCGAATTCAGGTGATGTGAAGTCACATGATGACTTTACGCCATGAGATATAAGTGACACACTTTCAGGAAGCAAACGTAACGCCGAGTCAAATGGTGCAAATTACGTGATGGAGAGGAAATTTAAAAGCCCATAGTTCGAAAGTTAAACCCATAAATGTCTGGGAATATACAGTTTATGTCGCAATGCGTGATTTCCCGGTGATTTTAACATGGAACCCAACGACTTGAAAGATCTTGATCCCTTTTATTTTCGTTACAAGTGTGGAGCACCTTACAGTCAGCAATGCATTTGACGGCTTTCCAAGAAGCATCAAAAACTTTGACCTCTAGACGTCACAGCATGACAGATCGATATTCGTTGTGCAACGACATGGCGTATCATGACTACTAAGCAGGGTAACCTGCTGTAATAAAATCGATGCAACCCTGTTTTACTCGAGTGCACGCGTCACTTTTACGGTGTAAAGAATAAAACTACTGAGCTCCTAATTTACTTTCCTGCAATGCATCCCTTATAATGCCTTGCCTGCCAAAATTTTTCCAGATCGTGAGGTGTCGTGTACAATTTAACGAAGATGCTGCATTGTAACATAAGCTTATTATTTTCAGAACCTGTCCAGTTGCCTTTAGAATTAAGCCTCTTTCGATCAAGGAAATGACGCCATTTAACTCGGCGTTATATTCCTTCTCTGAAAATGTGTCACTTACAATCTGCTTGCGTGAGATCACCACCTGACGTAACACGACCTGGACTCCAGTTCAGGTGCTCAAGGTTTTCTTCCTTAACATGCGCCCACGTGGCCGGTTGAATGCCTTTCGCTCGGGTGGAGGGTCAACTTGCCCCCCCCCCCCCTGAGATCTTAAAAAAACTAAGAGAGCTAGAGACTTAACTTTCATAGGGTGCATTAACCTATATGTGAACTCACTTATGTCAACTTTTAATATTGCTAGGTCATGACCTTCAGGTCAAATAAGGTCAAAAATATCAAGCCCCACACTGGTGTCCAAAGTGCTCCAGACCTTCTCAAGCAGCCTCTGTGAGCCTAGATACCTGTTCTAAGATAAAGGTCACTGGTGCTCATTTAGGTCAGTGACCTTAGCGTGACCAGTGAACTAGTGACCTTATATTTTTTAACCTTTAGAGGCCCCTGGTAACCAAACTCATACAAGACTGCTTAGCTTTTCGCATTTGAATGACCGTCAAGGATTACGACAGGTGCTATATGTTCCTAACCACAAAATGCTGACCTGGGTCATCTCAGGTCTGTGACCTTTTTAACCGTTAAGAAGTTCATGGAAGATGTATGGTGCGACCCCGGCTATCAATAAATTCAAACTGAGCACCAGGGACTATATCATACAGCATGCTCTTGAATAAAACATAGGCTGGTTTTGATTCTGGTTTGACCTGCATACCTGGCGCCAGGTCCGTGGGATTTGTTTGATTCAGTTGTTGTGTTGCCAAAGAAACTATCTCACAGATTATGGCTTTGTCTAACACTCCGTTGTTGCATCAGATTGAGCAATCCCCAGAAACTGCCTTCTCTGAACCCATGGTCTGACTTTGACCCGCCCTGGGTCAGCGACCTTACAATGTACATTTCAATTTCTGGTATCAAAAGATCCAATATTCAATAGCCTACAGCTATGAAAATATTGCGTAACTACGCCGTGTCTTCCAGAAATCTTTCTGGAAAAACTCTCGCGGGATCCCTTACTCGAGTGCGTGTTATATATATATATATATATATATATATATATATATATATATATATATATATATACCTATACCTATATACCTTCATGCCATTTAGGTGCACATTTGATCTAGATGTTAGGTTACTTTGCTTAACAATTATCACGCGTTGTGTAAGCGTTATATCAATACATGACAAATATCAATCTGGCATGTGGTGACATCTTGAGGTCAAAGCTTTTGGTGTCCCGTGAAAAGCCGTCAATTGACCCCCAATGAGAATCAAAAAGGGGAAATTTTCAATTCATTCGGTCCCATCTTAAAGTTAACTGGAGTTTATGCATTGTGACAGCAGCGGATTAGCTCCAGACAAGCACGTGTTTGCCCTTGAACTAGCTCTCATGCGATCAAGCAAATCGTACCATTCAACCCAGCAATACATTTCATCTCTTGAATGTGCCACTTCCAACTGCTTGGTCGAAGTCATCACGTGGCGTGAAATCACCTGCACTCCAGTTAAGGCATTTCATTTTTCCACCTTCCATCTTTAATTTAATGTGTGCACATTCAACAAATATAGGCTTATATTGGTTTCAGTGCATTAGATTACCGTGCTCAGCAATTCTAACGAGTTTTATCTGTACACAACGAACATCGACGTAGTATGGGGTGGCGTCTAGGGGTTAAAGGTTTTATTGTCTCGTAAAAAGACCAGAAATGCCCACTTACCCGAGTTGTTCTTAATTGGTAGCGGTTCTAATGGAAATCAAAGGGTCGGAATTCTTCAAGTCGTGGGGTGTCATGGTAACGTGAACGGAAAATAATGCATTGCGACAGAAGCTGAAGATTCCAGATTAGTTTGCTTTTTGAACTAGGCCTCTTGCCACCACTCAATTGACACCATTCGACTTAGTGTTCCATTCGCTTTCTGAAATGTGTCACCTCTGCTTGCGTGCGTAATGCCATGTTACATCAGAACACCTAGACTCCAGTTCAGTCACTTTATTTTTCCATGCCTTATTTTGATTCAATCTGTGTGCACATTTAACTTAAATGTGTTTAAGTCGTGCTCGTTTTTTTAAACGAGCTTGTGCTGAAGTAAATGTGAAAAATGCAGTATGCGAAAAACTGGCTAGTTGAAAAGGAAATCAGTAGTATATTTTGGTCTGTTCGGCGTAGGGCTATAGTGAGGGTCTTTTTGGAATCAGCGTAATATTTCCGACTGACGTGATATAACATGGATACTTTAACCGCGCATCGTGGTTGTCGACAGATATCGGCTAACTCTTCATGACCTCTGAAGGTAAACTCCTCCGAGCGCTACAAATAGCCTTTGCGGATGTTGTCAGCGCACTTTCGGTTTTCTTTGGTACCAGTTTAGTGAGATTCGAGGGGGACGTCAATTTTTACTTAATATGAATATGAACTGCTGCTAACTTCACACACACATTAAACACATTTAAAGTTTGTTGGATTGTCTCCGGTTGAGTTCACTGGAAGGCGGCAGTTGTGATACACAGAACAAACTAGTCAACTGGGGGTGCCGTTTTGATCAATCTGGTGTTTTCTTGCTCGTCACTTATTCCTTACGCCTAACGCTTTTGTGTGCGTATGGGCACTAACATTTCAGAGAGCATCTTAGCAGCAAAGGTTTATTCGACAGTCGCTGGAGCAGCGAGCGGCCCGACTGTCGCACGCGCGGGTCGCGGCGTCAGAGAGGGAGCGAATGTTTGCAGAGCTTATCTGTCGCCGCTGACGAAAGGCATATAAGACATCGTGAAACAATTTGCCAAATGAAAGGTCTCTACGCGGTGGAACTATTCCTGTCGGTGTAAAGGAGTTATTTAAACGGTAGGAAAAGATTGTAAGTACAGCTGGTGTAGTTGACGTGACAAATTCCAAATGAAATCTGATATTACATAGGGCACGGTGACATCTAGCGGATGGGGCGGCAGGCGCATTTTCAGTGACGCCGCCTGCAACTTTCATGATGCCATCTACGGTGGTGGCGCCGTCTACGGAGGTGCCGCCGCCTACAGGTGACGCCGTCTACACTTCTTACCCGAAAACGCGGCGGATCGTCCTCGGATGGTTTGTTTCCGAGGTCGCATTTTAACGTCCTAGCTCTTGAATCTCCTTTAGAAATGAGCATAATTGTAGTCTTTACTCATTTCTTGATATTCGCCTCCATCTAACGATCCATTCCACATACCAAACGCATAATAATGTATCCGATCGCTCGACACACGCATCCTTTATTGTAAATGCAGCCGTTCTGGCGTTAAAGTTTCCCCACAGTGACGTATAATATCCTGCAGCCACACACACAAAGTACGATTGGCGCAAAACGTCTTCGAGCCTAGTTAAAACGGATCCTTACTGAGAGGGGAGCCGTGTTAAGTATCGATACGTTCTAAAACTGGCGGAGTTTAGCACGCATAGATGCGAAACAACGCGGTCCGGTAACCCAGGGCTCAACCAACACGTCCTCGAGCCTAGTTAGCACGGATTCTTACTAAGAAGGGGGCCGTGTTTGGTACCGATTCGTGCTAAAACTGGCGGAGTTTAGCACGCATGGATACGAGGCCACGCAGTCCGGTAACCCAGGGCTCAACAGCGGAAATGAGACTACTTTAGAGGTGGACCTGGTGAATTTCTTTCTATGGGAGTGGAAAACCTTCATCATCTTGGCTTTCCGATTCTCATTTGATTGCAAATTGCTTCAAGGGCGCAGCCGGCAGATTGTTGGTCAGTGGGGGGCGTGGGGGAGGGGTAGGGGGATGTGCCCGGAGAAGCACCTAATTTACGAAACAGCATTTTCTACGGGATGAGTATGATATTGAAAAATCCTGGACTACAGGCCTTGGGATGTATCGTCTTGCGGGTAGTGGGGATGATGAAATATGGTTCATGGACTGTGGTTGTTTGCATTAGGTGTGGGTTTGGCTCAAATTTCTTGAGTCACCTTAGGAATGGCTCACATAATTTAGGGTCTGGTTCAGCTCATGACTTATCCCTGTTCTACTTTTAAATTTGACCTAGTTCAGATGCAGCACTCCCATTGAGTCATTTGATTCATAACCGAAGCAGTTTGTAAAAGAATAGTTCTCAGCTGAGATTTGGGAGATTCCAGGATCAACAGTATGGTATTTGCTGCGTAAAAATAACAACAAAGTCACATTGCCATGAAAAGTGTTGTGATTAATGCTGCATGGTGTTCATTTTAACTCCCTGAAATTGTACATTAATCTGCCTAGGATGCAATATATATCCTCATCCTGCCAACCAAGTTCTGCCATATGACTCACTAGTTATGGATGTGACATTGTTGGAATGATTGGCTCATGATTCAGCTCATGAAATGTGTGACAAATGCAGTTTGGGTATGACTCAAAGCAGCATTTTTGCTAGTGAACAGATGCAGCTTATAACTCATCCCAAAACAATTGACCCAATAGTTCATTCACAATTCACCTAATATCAAATGCAGGTCTGGTTAGAATGTGCATGTTCATGTTCAAAAATGTTGTATTTGTTTGAGTACATGGTTACCCGGTTGTGGTGATCACATCAGGCAAACAGGCATTACTTTTGCATGTTGATTGTGTTGAAAAATTTATGTGCATCATTGGTAGATGGTTATCTGGTTATGGTAATCACATCAGACAAACTGGTGTTATTTTGGCATGTTAACTGAGTTGTTAAAAGGTCTTGTTATCTCATGCCCATCATTGCAACCAGACTTGAGTTCATTTATAATTTGAAATCCTGGATGTGAACTTGTGTCTTTTAGGATGTGCATGCTTGCAATATATATATATATATATATATATATATATATATATATATATATATATATATATATATATATATATATATATATATATATATATATATATATATATATATATATATATATGTGTGTATATATATGTGTATATATATATATATATATATATATATATATATATATATATATATATATATATATATGTATATATATATATATGCATATGTGTGTATGCATGTATGTATATATCCCCTAGTCTCTGGCTGAGGTTGTACAAATGCATGGTGTATTTCCTCATGGCACCATTTTAGATTCAACCATCTTAAGCACTGACACAGCATTGGTAGACTTGACAAGCTCATGATTAAGCGTATGAAAAGCGAACTGACACAGCTCACAGCCCACTTTAATTGATTGACCCCTGAGCAGACTCATGGTCCAGCTTGAATCAAACACATGCCTGGTTAGCATACACATCTCTGCCATCCAAGGGCAAAAAGGCATAAGTGCTATGTTAACTAATGGCTCTTAGGACTTTTACCTTTGGATGGCAGATCTGTGTGAAATTCTCCATTGTAGTAGATGGATACAATGTTATTGCCATGACATGGCATTGGGGGAAAAGACATTTCATGCCTAAAATGTTGACTTGGTTCAAGCTTAGTCACAATTTTGGGTCCTGGATGTGAACTTAACTTAGAAAGGTGTATGTTAGCTGAATCTGTCAGATGTAGCATAAGCCTAGTGGCAGCAATGCAGCGCATGCACAATGGATCATAATTGCTAAGAAGCTGCTACACAGTCAACACCAATTTATGTGCATGGCCGAGGTTGCAGTGAGGCCAATGTACAACATGCAAGTTATTTCATGGAAGAAATTAATATAAAGATAAAGAATGTATTATATATATATATATATATATATATATATATATATCCAAAGTTATAGCTTGTATGGTCAGTTTATAACAATGATGTGTTTTTTCAGATGAAAAGCTTCCAAAAACACTTTTGAAAATATAACAAAAACACAGTGATTCAGAATCTTGGCACTTCTACTCGTGCTCAGCATTTGTGTTATATGATGCAGTGACATCATAACGAAGGTATTGGTGCCTACAAATTATCGCCCCTCAATTAGGCCGGGTCCACAATGTTGCAGAAGCTGCAAAAAAAAACCTTGCACAATCATATGCCTACAGGTTGGAAAAATACAACTCGGCGTTGGGGTGGATTTTAATTCTGCGACTCCTGAGATAGTGATGTCAGGGTTAGCTTGCATCATCTATCATCCACCTTTTTTCCTTCAGTCCGTGGACATGTTTCAGTTTTGATTGTGGTGTCGGATTGTGCTATAGAGTTTGAGTATTACTATCAGTACGAGTATCACTGTTAGGATATGAGTGTCACTATCTGAGTGTGAGTAACACTATCAGAGTATAAGTATTACTACCAGACTTGGTGAAATACCATTATGTGTAGCATATCGGACACGATTCTGCGCCTATGTTCCCTGTATAGTGACGATGAAAGCGAAGGAATGAGCTGCAAGCGTCAGATTGAAGAATGTGTTTTACGATGACAACGCCTTGTGTTCTGGAGCTTGTATCCACTGCTGTGATCATTCGTTCCCATACCCTGTGATCTTCGTTCGTCTATTGCGAAATTGGTTTGCGGTTGTGCGCTCAGTGATGCTTGTATTTATTTGTCTACGGCTCGGCTACTTCTGCGACTCTACGGCCCACTCAGGTATCGAGGGCATGTGGCGTCGCTTGCGCTTTACCTCGGGGGGGGGGGGGAGGGCGGACACTGAGAGTAATCGAATCGAATCCCGTATCCCTAAACCTTTTAGACGTGTTCGGCTTATCCACTCCGCTGTCGACACTTCTATGTATTCAGTTGTGATAAAGTCAACGTACGTTTTATTTTCACAGGTGCTGGACAGAACTACTGAGCAACACAGACGGTAGAAGGATTTGGTGGTCCTCGCTGTTCGAGCTGCAAGAAGCAGAGTTTCCGGGAAAAAAGACCAGGCCATAGGGAGTTATATTTCACCTGCCCGGCCAGCAATTCACTGTTATCCATGTAATGCGTTCCTCGCCAGCCCAGCTTCCTCCAGAGACGCCCATCCGTTCCCCGCCAGCCCAACTCCGTCATAACGCCCACTAGCTACCCCGTCAGCTGAGCTCCCTGTAGGACCACCCATCTGCTTTCTGCGAACCCAGCTTCCGCCACAAACACTCACCTGGCCGTCGCCAACCCAGCCTCCCCGTACGAAACCCACCCGCTCCCCGTCAGCCGTGCTCCCCCATAAAACACCCTAGGTCGGTCTTCAGTCCACCTCCATCGTACCACACCCGCCGGATCCTCGCCAGCCCAGCTCCCTTGTTCCGAAACCACCTGTTCCCGTGAAGCCGAGGTCCCTCGACCGCGCCCACCGCCGCGATGAGGACTTGTGCCGGTTGACCTGTGTGCGTCCCAACGCTGCAGCAAGCATGCGTTTTCTCGGCCAACTTCGTGTATCATACATTTGCAGCTGATACGGGTTATACCCAGAGGCGGATACAAGTATTACGGCGTGGGGCTGAGTGAGAAAGCTGCAATTTACATCGCAACTCTGCATGGTATGAAAAATGAGCGCATCGTGTATCCTCGAGATCCTGCTTTCGCCACAGATTTGAGGTGCCTTGCAGCGGTGTTTTTCCTGTCGTCAGATATGTAATATGGAAGTGCCAAAAATGACGCCGGCTTAAACAGTCTATGAAGTTTAGGAAAAAAAGGGAAGTTTGTCCCACTCCTGAGCCTTTGCAGTGACGCCATCGAAGTTGTCTGGCCACTTGTAGGCTGGCTTGAGGTTGTTCGGACCCTCAGTTTTAGGTGGAGACCTGGACTGTCAAAATCGGTACCCATGTGGTCCGATTTGTCTGGAAAATAGTTAAAACTCAACGTGTAAATGTGAATTTTGCTGCAGCGATCATCGCTGCAGTTTTTTTCTTTCTTTTTACGTTCCGTCACTTAGTCACCGTACAATGAGGCACATTCCGCAAAACCCAGTTCGCTCAAAAGTACATGAGGGGTACTTTTGGGTTTGGGTGAACATCGACACTGATGTACAGTGCCTGACGCGATTCCACGACCGACATCCTCAGCGCGACATCATGGCTGACCGCGAAACGCGCTCATGTTTACTCTCTGAAGCATATGTTAGGGAGTGCTCCATATTTCCTTGGGATTTTGAACTGAAAAAGCCATCATAAACATTAGTCTGTGCGGTTAACAGCTCCGCTCATATTAAGGCCTAAACCCCTCTGGTTTCTGAACTGCATGCCCGCAAATATAAGGAGCCTTTTTTGGAGAGAGTATTTCAAGATCACCTTGGCATTTGTGACGTCATAATAAAGTCCTTCGAACCCCGCCACTCCACAAGCCGTGCGATGATTCAGGCCAATGGAGATGTAATAGTAGAGTCGTTCATATCAGGCGTTCGTGAGCACGATTTTCAAATATAACAGCCGTCGATTGGCTCTCAATGTTGCGCAAGGTGCGATGACGTATCATAATGTACCAACAATGACGTATTGAAGAGTGTATTCAAGTTGTTAGTGCATTGGCGATGAATGCTGTTTACATAGACAAGCCAGTGGTAATAGGCTTATTCCTCTGAGAAAAACGAGGAGAATAGAGGTATAGATGCTTTGATGTTTCGGCAACATGCCTGTATCGAAATGAACAGCGAAGTGAATTCACTTCGGCTATCTGCCTGTCACGTGCTGCACGACGCTTGAAATCTGCGTTTGCTGGCAGTCACCCCTCGACCGGCACTTCTTAGTCACGCAGCCAGTCGCATGTTTCGTAGCCGGCCGGGGCATCGTGGCCCGCGAGACGGGCACTTGCCGCTGAGTGCTACGGCGGGGAGGTCGTGCGAGCCTACTTTGTCAAATGATGACTTGAAATACAGCATCACCCGACCGATGCGTTTGTCGGTGCGTGGATGTGAAGTGAACTGAAATGAGGGAGAACGTGCTTGAAAAGACCAAAATAGCCATCGTCACCCGGTACACGAATGCTTAGTGTTAAACTGTGGGTCTGTTTTGCGGATCAGGTAGAACCGTGATGATGACGCGCTGCATGACATGCAGAGTGAGAACTGTGTTCACCAGAAGTCAGGCTTCTATCGCATTGAGAGGCAATGGGGTCCTTCCAGAGACATGGTTTGATCGGGTGCGCTTGGCACGAACGCCTCAGGCGAGCCACTTAAACAGAGGAAGGCGTAGTTAGATCGGCAGAGTGGGCGACAGAAACGAGATATATCAAGACCAAAAAATTGTATTCTGTTGGCGTGCTTTCCTGGCGAGCGATACATCCGTCTTTGTCTCGCACCTCCAGCTCAATTAGGGGTCAAACAGACGTTATCTCATTGAGACGTTACGTTTAAGATAGAGTTACCAGGGGAGAAGGAAGAGGTTGCCAAGGATCACAGTGCGTGACAGTGGGAAAGGGGGGGGGGGGCTGAAAACGGCCATAAATGCGTAACGTAAGTTGTGGACGGCCCGGGAACACCTCAAAATCATCTGACTCGGAGAACACACCGTGGCCGACCTGGATGAATGGGCAAGAGTGTGGTGCTGGACGCTAGTGCCGTCGTCTGTGGGGCAGCTGTCATACAGACTGGGGACGGGACGCAAGAAGACGTACCGGTAGCCATAAATCAATCAAAGCGAATCGGCCGGGCAGCGTATCGGCGACAATTAACCCTGCCACCGGCTAAGGTCGGCGGCGAGGAGTGGGCTAACTTGCGGTGTAGCGTTCGAGGTGGGGAGCTGTTGGAATCCATGGGTTGGACGGATGGATGGTGTCTGATGGCTGCATTGAAACGCTGACTGTTAACAGAGGCTGGTCACCCATCAGTTCACGAATGGAAACAATGTGTCGATGGGTGTGTTTCGAGCAGATGCGAACTGAAGTTAGCATGCGTCGAACAAAAGAGGTTGAGCTGCGATACTTTTAGGTATGCATAATTAAATCCTCGCCCGGCATATTGGGTGCTCCGGTCTTTCTAATGGGTGCCTTCTCTTAGGTTTGCGGGGTTCCTGTGTTTGTAATGGGCCCAAGGGGGGATCATTTTGGGCCTCCTTTCGACCAATAGTGCATGATGTTGACTGTCTTGAGCCTCCTACAGGTCACATGTTTTCTCCTACGTACCTTAACCCTCGCCCTGGTAGGAGGGGGGGGGGGGGGGGCAATCATACAACCCCTAAGGTCTTTGAGGATGCCTCTCCGGCATGTTGAGCGATCGCGTCCAAGTTTTCAGTAACCTGTGAGGAATCCATTTGTATGTTTTAACACCAAAATCGTGTTCCTAGCTTTCTGGTTTCGGAGCAGTGGCGGTTTTAGGGGAAAAACTACAGGGCGATATACGGCCGACGTGTGCGACGGGCAGCAACCAACGATGCCGTGGAACGCGCGCGGCGGACTGACATTGTCACATTGACGTGGCGATATGCCATAACTGTATGCTCAAAACACGAAAATACACCATTGTGCTAAAAAAAGAACAAGAAACATGTCTGTTAAAGTTTTATGGCGCCGCAACGAACTTGACTTTATGTATAATGCTGCAAAGCTGAAAAGGTGTAATTATCTGGAAAGTACGACCTTGGACCTGCCATAAAGGGCTGAATTGTTAAACCAACAGCTTAAAAGCCACTACCAGTTGCGAGATGCCATTGAGATCAAACCAATGGTGTTTTCTGCCAATTCTCATTGCAAAGCGAGGGGGTTCGCATACCTCGCCTACCAGTCCTTGCTAGAAAACAGTGAATCAGGGCGGGGATAATGGGCCATTTTTTTGATTTGATGAAAATCCATACAAGACTCGAGAACAACGCGAACACGCCCATGGCCCGCCGATGACGTCGGCAAGACCCCGAACAAACCGGCTGTCCGAAGAGGCGTTAGTCGTGTAAAATCTCCCATGTCAGGAATACTTGGAAGCAACCGCAGTACCAGCAGCTTTATATTGCAGGAGGGTAGAACAATGCGCGCTAATAGTGTCACTATTAGCGCGCATGCATTGCTAGTGTCACTAGCAATAATGCGCTTTCACGTTAACTAGCGCTAGATGCCACAGTTACAGCGGAGCGGCAGATGGTCTGTTAAGGAACCATCCTGGCCGATTGAAATTATTGGTGGTGACCCATGGTGAGGTTTGAGGCTCAGCCCTGGTAGAATTTAGTCCGGTGGCATTTCAAAGCATCTCACTCCCCTCGCCAGATCAGATGGGGTGGGTGATAACCTTCCTGTTTATGACTGCCCTCCCCATCCCTTCGCTGCGCCAGGCGGGGAGCTGCACAGGCCGCCGCGCCCGGAACGGTCGCGTCGGTTCCCGTACATTGGCCAAACGCTATGAACAGCATGACTGCCCGCATGCGCCAGGAATCTTTTCGAGGTTAAAGTTTTGTTTTTTGCCCGGTCAGCTCCTGTCCAATCGAAGCACTAAGACCTAACATTCGAATCTCTTCTAAAGTGGAGACCGATTCGCAACAAATTTTGGGGAAACGCAGGCATTGGTTCTTTAAAGGTTGATTAATTTTGCTATCTTCGATATTTAATGTGATATTTAGCAGTCGTGCGAGAAGATAAACACGTCTTATGTGTTCATAATGCAGTTGAGCACCAAACGTTTGAAAAGATAAGCACATTATGCGTTCATATTCGTACCACTACATCTCAGCATATTTCCCTTACACCTCAGCTTGTAGTGCTTCAATTTGATTCGGTGTCTGCTGTTTTTTCTTTGAGTGCAAATGAGTTGGGAATAAAATCCCGGAGATAAGAAGTTAAGTAATGGTGTCCTTTCATAGAGAGTACATCAAGCAAAGGTAAAAAGTTTAATAACAATTCAATTTTTAAAGAAAAAGTTACGGAGATATGTAAATTACGCTACCAGATTTGTGCGTTGGGTTGTGTTTCACGCCAGAGCCAACGACTGCTATATTGCTGAGACGCACTGACAAAAATCACTTTATTAGTCGCAGTCCCATATACTTAACATTTGTTTTGCCTTTGGAAACTTAATTTTCTGTGATGGCTCGCTGAATTTTGGAGCTAATACAAAATTTTGACCATGGCTGTAAACGTCGGTGCAAGTTGTTTATTCCCTACGAGCTGTCTGTGGGTGCCAAAAGTGCATTGGCACACGGATCTGGTGACCTCCTGTGCTTCTGGGGAAACCAGGGGTACGGAGTTCGAGTCCCCGTTTCATTTTTCTGAAATACGCGACTAAAAAATGCCATACGTCGGGGTTCCATAGGCTTATTTAGATGTCAAACACTTCAGGTGGAATATTTTGAATACGTGTTTCTGTAATCAACTGGTTCGTTCTAAAAACATTTAAAGCTTCCAAGAGTATAGAGAAGAAAAGGAAAAAGAACTTTCTTCTCGTAATGTAACAATTTTGTCCGATTTTTACTACGTTCATTTTCGCGCATGAATGTCTGAAATTGGCCAGTTTGTGGTACCCTGCTAATTCAACCCCACCTAGCTTGAAACGTTGACGTGCCAATTAATTTTCACAACCGACTTCCTGCAGCACATCAAAATTTGTGGCAAATAATTTAAGGCAAGTGGAAATCAACGCATTTTTAAAGCTGCATGGCTCATTTTGATATCAAATGATAAGGTATTATCAAGCTTATAACTCGGTTCCCTTACAATATGGAGTGACGCAAATTGTTTTGATCAAAGGACAATACAAAGCGCTATCTTTTGTAGGAAACATGACTAGAAGTGTTAGATGACTCGCTTTATAATATTCAAATAACATATAAAACATGTTTAAGATACCTCCAACAGCTCTGACTAATGTCAGAATGTCAGAAATCCATCATAATAAAGAGTGTGAGTGTATTTTCGTGATTCACGTCTTGTCACACAACGCCATGCCCGTGACATGGTGAGTAAATTTCCAGAAATATAACTATGATTATGTAATTCGATTTTCAGCCAACATTGGGATAATATTTGTTGCTTGGCCAAAAGGCCGATTTCCAACTCATTTCTCGGAGATAGATTGCGCAAGAAATAGCACACCATTCCACACTGAACGTGCATGGGTGACCGGGATCGTAAAATATTTTGTTTTAGAATGACTGCTAGCGATAACTACATTGTTCGTGAATGTTGTGTTTTGTGGGAATTGCCGGTGTCTTATTTTGGGAACTAACACAAAGGTGGTGATTCCATCTCGGTCGGCGGTGAACTTATTCTCGTTCGGAAAGTCGATGCGGTAGATCCATCCTCAATTCCAAATGCCCCCTCATGCTACTTCCGGTTAAGCTATGGTCATGAAATTTACCAGGGTACCAGTTCAATCCATTATGATTACAAAGTATAGGGGACGGAAATCAGCAAGACGATTTGATGTCTTATCTCCGTTCAGGCGTATGTAGGTTACTGTTGGAACGTAGTGATGAACCTTAATTTAAGTTAGTGCGGGAAGAATGCTGGTCAACGGATTTTCCCGTGGTAAAACGCATATAATGCGAGACGTGGAAAGGAGTCTGGAAATTTTAAAGTTGTGAAATAATTCAATTTTGAATCGAGCTACAGTCAAAAGCTGACTATTGAGTAGCGCTATTGGAAACGTTTCCTTCGTGTATTACATGCATATCAAAGCCTGGAGGCTTATAACCGGCGCTCCGATATGCATATTATTGGTTGCAAAGTACTCGGCCCAGTGTGACGGGGGCGGCGTTTGATGTTGATATCATAATATTGGAGGCGGGTGACCGATCCTTGATATTTACAAGCGCCAGACATCCACTGTGATCTAATTTCGTGAAGCTGGGACACCGCAGCGTAATAAAGTTAGCTTGTTTTGAACATAAGGAATCTTATAGGTCCACATACGGGCGCAGACAGGGAGTGGTGAAAGCAGGCATAAGGGGCGCGTGGCCCCTTCGGTCCCCCGGGATCCAGAGGTCCCTCGGGAATGACAAGCAACAGCCCGATTAGAGGGCCCGAAGGGCCGAAGGGCTGGCCGGAGATCTCCAGTCCGAAGGACCGGAGCCCTCTGATGTCAATCAAAGGGTGTCTGGCGGTGAAAGGGTCCCAGCTGAGAAAAGACCTTCACTTCGGTCGAGGTCACCAACAATCCGCCCTCTGTCGGACTAAGGTCCATTTTCCAAGCACGGACGAGGTCTGGGCCCACGAATGCCATTCAGAGGACCTCGCAAGTCGCATTGGTCGAGGTTCTCTTGTCGGACACGATGTCCTCTGATCACAGTGCATACATAAAAGGAAATTTTGTGCTGCTCGAGCCGGCCAAAGGCCCATTTGGTACCCATCATGGCCCACCACAGGCCTTCTCCTTTGGTTCGGACCCTCTGAGAACGGCAAAAGATTGATAGCAGTGAAAGGGTGCATAATGAGTCAACGAGACGGTTTAAGGGCTCTGATTCTGACATGAGGCTTCAGGAACAACTGGGAACCCTCTACCCTGCTTCAACCAGTGGCTCAGTGATTGGAACTGGGTCCCCCGTGCAAATTATTTGACCCTCTGCGCCCGTATGTGATCTTTTTGCACCAGTGAGAGCCACTGCGTCGATCCGGCTGCAGCTGCCCCGGTGAGAAGATAGCCTGCGTCGGGGAGGAGACCGGTAAACAATACTTTCCCTGAGGGCCTCGGAATGGATCAAGGGGCCCCGATTCCCACGTCGCGAGATGGCAGCTAGTGAATACCTTGCGCTGGGATGGAAAGATTCTTTAGCCACTGACCGGAAAAGGTATTACCCCTCCTCCTGGTGCTATCATCTACTAGTGTAGTGCAGTGTGCTATGCATCAGTATATCTACATCCCAGTGTACTACCCACGTCCTCCTCCGTCCCGAATATCCGAGGGTCTCTTAAGTTTGTGAAATCCATTGATGTCCTCAAGGAGTGCGAACGCCGGTGGAACCAGATTACAAGATGAAGGAAATCAGGTGAATTCCAGCAGACCTTTGAGAATTTTCATCAGGAGCCTTTATTGCGCTGTGTCTTCCCTTTTCAACTTACCCACACTATCTTCTGTACCACATTATTCTCCAACGCTTCTCTTGTCCTCCTAGACTCTTCCTAAAAACATTCCTTCTTCTTTATAGTTCCACACAGCCTAAACTTCGTTGTGCTCTCTAAAATGTCCACAAAACTCCACATCTGTTTTCATTGTGTAGTTTTCCATGTCACTTTCTTTCAGAAACGACGTAGATACACATCGAAGCACAACGCACCATGCGTCACAGCATTTATTAGTAACTCAATGGCTCACATAGAATGTCTCATAGTGCATGCCTGCAACAAAGTACACTTAAACGGCCACACACAAGTTGCATCTCTGATCTAACTGTACACGGTCCACCACATTTTTCTGAACAGAAAACATGCCAACAAACCTGACCTGGCGGAGGAGATCGCTGTGCCATGCTAAAGCTCCCAGCATCGCACCTGAGACAAATAGGCGGTTACATAGCACATCTGATGCTCTGCGACGGTTTTTGATGCACAGCATCGGAGCCAGTGCCGTCACAATGACTTGGCTACGGAGCATCAACGCTGGATACCCAGTGGTGTGCCCCATTTTAAGACCAGTTAGTTTTTTGAAGGAGGCAGCACCTGCTACATCTCGTCCCGCTGTGTGTGTGGGCTGCTCGAACCAGACTTGGGAATTTGCAAACCGTAAGAAGCCAAAGATTTGTCAAGAAGTGATGTGGCAGCGCTTACGCAGCCCTTAATCGTGATATCACGAAGGTGACGATGACGCGCCGAAGACGGTGAAACTACGTCGGAGCTGGTGACATGGCCCTGTTACTGGCGACACCGCGCCGGATCTGTAGGCACGACGACAGAGCCAGCCACGTCGGAACCCGTGAACGGAGGAGCCCGTGCCTGCGTTTGACCTTGAAGGGTGACTTTGGGAGGTCAGGACTTTTTGACGAACGCTAGCTCTGTCTGTGATGAATGTTCTGATCTTTGCAAAGTAAAACTCGGCCGGTAATTTTTGGGTGATATGGAGTTTCCCGCCCTTTGAGGTCGAGTTTAACCTTGAAGGGTAACCTTGAGAGGTCAGGACTTTTGGATGGGCGTTAGTTCTTTCTGTGGTGAATGGTCTGACTTTTGCAAGTTGAAAATCGGCCGGTAATTTTTGGGTGATATCGAGTTCCCCGTCCTTGGACCCAGCTTTTGGCCTTAAAGGTCACATGATATTGCAAAATAAGGGTAAATTTTGGTGTCCTCATGCTGCATTTGACCTTGAAACCATTTTTCACGGAAATCGGAGCCCGACGCTGAAAAAAATCCCTGAATAACTCCCTAACTTCACGGACATCCATCTCCCCACAAGTGTTCGCAGACAATACACTCCGACATAGGTTCAGTTTCGCCTGCCAATTGTGTACCGCCTGGTGTTGGCTGCGGGGCCGACGACGCACAGCCTATAAAGACAGTGTTAGGGAACGGCCCATGGAGCCAATGACACCAACAATACCAGACTCGTACAGCTCATTCGTCCCCGCTCCCGTGTCCGGTCCACCGTCTCAGGCATCTGCCCCGGCATGTCTATTACTGTGCCAGGTCAGTCCCGCGGGGCCTGTGGAGGCCACCTCGTCTCCGGACAGCAGCGCCACGGGACGCGCGGACGACAGCCCGCAGGCGCTCGGCGGTGACACCGGTCCATGCCCTGCGGCGTCGATGGGTCGCTGGGGAAGCGCCGGAGCGGCGTGACATTAGGAGCGGACGGCGTGCGGAATTAGTTCGGTGCCGGCGAGAGGGATTAGATTAACGACTGCGTCGCGTGTGTGGAGACGAGGGAGGCGAACAGCCAAAGTCTCCGTGTGTATATTTACCGCCGGTGAGCGTGCTACTTGTGACGCAAACGTTGCATGTCAACGTCAGGTTACCGAGTCTCTCAAGAAGCTGTTGTCATTGTGTTCGCGCATGAGTGTAGACTGCTTTACAAATAGCTTCGGACGTTAGCCAAGTTTTTATACGCACTGTCCTAATGGACGAAAGCCGAACGAATCAAAATATCATTTCGACGTTTACTGTATCCCAGTCTGAGACAGTGTAAGATAAGCAAGACAAGGCTGACATGTTAATGCCAAACACGCGCTGGTGATGAGATGAATTCGACCTATCGGAGCTTTTTCAAGAATAATTTCCGAACGTCGTGGCGCAGCCGCGCCAAACTTTATGTTACTGTAGGCAATTGAATAGTGGATCTTTTGGGTGCAAAAATTATATGTACCGCGTACGGTTCCTGACCCATGGCAGTTGGAAATCAGGGCGTAGCTGTCAGCGAAGGCCATTTCGAGGGAATCGTTCAATCTGATGCGACAACGGAGTGTTGGACGAGGCCATACATCTCTGAAATAGTTTCTTGAGCAATACACCAATGACATTCAGAATTACAACCAATTTCTTTGATCTAGGGTCAGGCATGAAGGTCAGATATAGGTCAAAATTAACCCGGTTTTCTACTGAAGAGCTTGCCTGGTGGTTAGTTTCTAATGCTCATTTGGAATGTATTAACGACAAGACTACAACATACACGTGCCGTGAATATTTTTAGGTCAGTATAGATCACAAGTCTTAAATTACCTGGGTCAACATTTTGTATTTGGAGCATACCGCCCAGCGTTAACCTTGACGCTGATTCGAATGGCAGCATAACAACAATCTCTTAGGTTTTTAGTCGCCTTGACCTATAAAAGTCAACCAGTGTCACGGGTCTAAAATGAACACCAATGACATCTTGCTTTGAACAGAAATCTACGGTCACGGCGGTTGCATGAAGAGGTCTGGGAGCATTTTAAACACGAATCTAGAGCTCGACCTGTTTGACCTTATTTGACCTGAACGTCATGAGCTAGTAACCTCAAATTTTGCGATAAATGGGTTCACATACAGACCAACTTATCCCATAAACTTGGTGTCACTAGCCCTCACACTTTTTGAGATTTCAGAGGTGAATTGCCCTCCCTATCCGATTGTGTGAAGTTCAACCGGCTACCCGGGCGCGTGTTAGCTCCGTTTTAATTTTCAAGTTGTGCCCCAAACTGCAAAATTATGCATATGTTCTGTTAAACATTGCATCTGGCTTGAGATGAAGTCGTAGACATATGTAGCAAACAAGTTGGCTATTTATGAAACACTTTTGTATCAATGGCAAGCTGTGCAGACAGGTGACAGACAGGCAGACAGGTGACAGACAGGCAGACAGACAAGCTGTGCCACCGTACCATCGAGCGGATTACACGGCCTTACAGGTTAGCTTGGACTGGTGGTACTAGTCTAAGTCTATGCCAGTTCCATCAGGTGTCTCATGACACTCTCGGTGTATCCAGCTGGGAGTGGGGTTCTCTGCATATGTGTCAAATGGCTGTATGAAAAATGCACACGGAAAAACGTAGCATGTAAAGTGTTCTGCAACATCTGCACAGGAAGATTGTATGAAGGCAAAACGAAGCGTAGCTTTCGTAGCCGGCTTCATGATCACATTGGAAACACACGTTCACAAAAGTGTACAAACCTCTAGGCGAACATATGGATACCTCACGGCAATGGAGTATCGTACTCCATGCATTGTATTGGCAATGCAATGCATACCGACATCAAAATATAAGTTGTACGAACAGCAGAATACCACGCTGGTCTGAGGATATAAGAATTGTTGCACATACACCATTTTCTCCCGAGACTGAACACAAAAATGTCGCCTTGAGACTTTGGCGTTCTTACGCTTGTCTTTCAAGCAGCTTGACATACTTTTGAGCAGCATCGTTTAGTTGCGTACGCTTAGGCAAGCAAGTTCTGAGATAGTCGTGGTGGACATTGACACCTGCCAGCAAGGTTTTCACATGCTTTTTCTTGATACGTGTCATCGAAATCTTTCGGGCTAGCCGCATAGGCTTCGGGCCGCCCTTATAACAGCACCACATCACATGCTGGGTGAGACTTGAATGCCTGGAATACCCGTGGTGTTCGTGAATACTCGTTAACCGTGACGTTCGTGGCATTTGTTAGAATTTATAAAATACTTATGTTTTACAACTATACACCTTCTTCTTAACAGCTGCAGCATGTTGCAACGTATTTTCTGTTGTTCCGACTCGGATGACCTAGGTCTCATGAAAGACCTGGCAATATTTCCAGACTGGCGTAACATATAGACAAGGCGAGTCGGAATGGTGCAAGAATATAGGGTAGGAGCGTGGAGGATTCTATAAGGTACAATATTAACAAAAAATTATTAGTGATGTCTTCAGAGGCCTGTTGTACCAAGTTGTCACCTTTTCCTGCATTTCTTCATCGATTATCTAATTTTTACCCATATCATTGGAAGGGGGCTCAGAAGAGAATTGGGAGCTGAAATCAGCATTGGTGGGGAGGGGGGGGGGGGAGGCTCGCCACTCCTAGACAGTGTATCAAGTGACGCCCCAGGATGTTAACAAAATCGGTGAAATGTACCGCGGCTAGAAATATAAAAAAGGACATGGAATGCACGTTCACTTTACAAAAACGAGGAGGTAATCGCAGTCCAAACATATGCTGTTTAAAGGGCTATATCACCTTTTTGTGCTTCCACTTATTGGTAGATCAGGCGCGTACGGTTTTGACTAGCAATGCCGGTTTCATCGAATTATTCCTAAATGACTCAGAATTGTGATTTGATGTAGCTGCCCCTGCGGGAAAAATCTCATCTGATTTCCTGATCACGAATATGGAGATAATTCATCGCTTTGCCTTGCGTTTTTCAGCGTTCGTGTTCTGTCATGTTTGCAACACACTAATTTGTCAAAATGTGTGTGTAATAAATGCTACGAAACCTGGAGACACTCTGTTTGGGCAACACAATGCGTGAACATGAAATGATCGTCCGGCGAGCTGGGCGAAACGTCAGACTACGGCTTTGATTTCTACCCTGGCGTTTAGCACAGTGACCCTTTTCGAGGTGTACTCTCGCTTTGGGAATGGAAGCATTACATGATCCGTGTGACGTACTGGTTCAAACTTCATCCCCCCCCCCCCCCACATCACACACTCTTTTGTCAACAAATAGCACAGTCAACCTGACATTCCACTGATGATGGCGTGGTGCTTACAGTGAAGCATTGTTTCAATAAATTACCTAGACGCCTGGCGGCCGTGTCCGGCCTGGGAGTTCAGGGGTCCCATCACATTGGTGTTAGGTTCATCTCGCTTGTTGTGAGTACCCTTCACTCTTCACTGGAGCCCCTTTGTTGGCCTGCCACGGCAGCTTTGATTGCTCAGGTGTCGTCCTTATTGGTCTCGGGTTTTCCCATATCATAGGAGGTCCTACGCCGTTGACGCGGACCTAAATCTTATTAATTCTGATTGGGGCTTTATTTCTTACCGACTGATGACTGAATCTGCGGCTATACTGATTACGCCGATGAATTTGTTCTTGTCATTGTCGAATTAATAATTTGTCACGCCGTCGACGTCGTGCATGCTATCTCCGTTGTTTATTGAAGTTATGACGATTATCATACTTATACGTTGCGTTTTAGTACATTTTGAACGATAGGATATTCTGCATTCCCTTGCAACAGACAAAACGAAAACCCTGTATTAGTCCTCAGCCAACAGCTGATTTCATCAACCTCCCGGCTAACCGTATATAAGCTAGGAATTAAGCTTGTGCTTGATTTTGATGGTACTTAGCAGCCAATTTAAGCGCATGTTGCCTTGCTTTCTTCGGAATAGTTAGCCTTAAAATGACAGGATCCACCATGATCCGACGAAAATGAACAAGGTCCATGTACTCGCATACGAAACACGTCTAGTTTTTAAGGGTTGTGCGCAGTAAGCGCATACTCGACTTCCGTACAAAAACTGCGTACATAAGAATATTACGAGCCACTGGCCGGAATGCGGGGATTTTTGGTGGATAGAACACTGAACTCTAGGAAGCTGACAAAGCAAGAGGCCTTCTCCAGTTTTCTAGCATTTTCACAGTGTACGTGTGTGGAAATTTAGTTACCGTGGAGTTTATCGCTTCCGATCACTCCTATACGGTGTCGGGTTAGCTCTGGCCGGTGCTTTTACCCGAATCGCACAGCGTTTGATAATTACATATATATATATATATATATATATATATATATATATATATATATACTTTTATGACGACAGACACAAGCTTGCAGAACTTGCACGGTATATGGCTGGTGACTGACACTGCATGCCAATCACCCAATACCCGCGCCGTCCATCAGTGTCTTGCTCCTTGTCTAAGTGATTTATTTGTGATGCCTCTCCAAAGAGATAAGTTAGTAGTTTGATTCATTTCTTTGCTTACAAATCGTTTGTGGTCATGAATGAGTAATGCATCCATAATGTTGAGTTCTATTGTTTTGTGTGCCGATGACAGAATTGCAGTATTTTGTGTAGGCGCTGGGCGCGCGAGGAGAGTATTGTGGTCGGGCTGTAGTGATTCCTTGGTGCCCCCTCCGTGAGGTGCTCTGTGAGACGTCGGAACGAAAAGGTTGTAGTTACACCATTGTAGCATACGGAGCCCTGCAGCAATACCTGGCAGCGGTCAACAGCCGGGTGGAAATGACCACGTATCGAAACCGATGTTTTCCAACAGCGTATGAAGTGAATGGGTAGGCGTTAGGGCGTGTCATCAGCAACAAAACCGAGCGAGACAAATAATTTTTGGCGCTTGAGCCCAAAAGTACAAAGGATAGCAAAGGTTCTTCCCAAAAACTGAAATTCGTGAGTCGCGAGTCGATCGAAATATCGACGTAAGCCGGCGCCCGGCGCTGCAGTCACCCAACGCTGCGCGGCTTCCGCCACCGCAGGTAACACCAAGCCGTGGGCGGCGAGCGGCACAAAATACCTTTGAGTAAAGAAAAGATGTTACTGAGCGCTCCTTAAGCTGTCGTACGAGAATGTCCCGGTCTAAAGTCTAATATGCGGATCAGACATTGCCCGGTTGATTGCCTCTTGGTGGAAACGTTATGTGCTGTTGAGTGTGAGCTCGTTGTACGAATATGCTGTTCAGTACTGGAGAGAGAGCTCAAGGCTTTCTCGTAGTCGGCAGCTGATGGTGGGACAGTAGAGCCGGGTGGCCTGCCACGAAGTGTTTTGTGCGCGACCGCGTAGCCTTCGGCATGTTCATGCAAGTAATCGTTCGAAAGAAATGTTTCAGTACCGGCAAAACTAAACTAATAAGCCCACATCTCCCACGCAAAAAGCACAAACTGCGAATAAACATCACAATGATGCGTTAGCAATAACAAACTTAAGCCTTAGCCGGTCTGCTGGGGCATTCTCGTAGCCGTACAGC
The DNA here is from genome assembly GCF_011947565.3 of Pollicipes pollicipes. Taxonomy (NCBI): domain Eukaryota; kingdom Metazoa; phylum Arthropoda; class Thecostraca; order Pollicipedomorpha; family Pollicipedidae; genus Pollicipes; species Pollicipes pollicipes. Next base: position 7,950,237 of record NW_023596921.1, on the reverse strand, counting down.
TTTGGGTTTTACCAAAAATTAATGTTCTTTACTAAAAAGTCAGCTTAAAAGCTGTTTCGCAATGTTTTGCTGGTACTCTTCATGGTATTATTTCATACTTAATTTGTTAAGTGCCAGTAGTGTGAAAAGCGGCAGCTTTGGGGCTTGTTGGAGGATGATCCCAGTGCGTAAAATAGGTGGCGCTAGTACCGAATGCGGTCTTCTTGGCCTATCAAAGAAAAACTGCTCTCGCCTAACGAATATCAATATCGGTGTGGTGCGGCAGACCTGAAAGCTTATCATTAACCCGTGTGCCAGGGAAAAACTTTGTCTCAGCTGATTCCAAGAGATTCACCCCCTCAATGACACACCCTAGTACGCATGTAAAGGGTGTTCCAGACCGTATGTTTCACTAGCACAACTTTTGATTGATAGTCGGGACGGATTACGGGAAGGCACAATGGGAAGGCACAATGGCGCAATCAATCTTGCTCGTAATGCTGCAACTGCCGAATCCGTTAAAAGAATCAACTGGTCAGCCCACTAAATTGCTTTGGCGAAACGCTCTGGTCAGCAGCTGAAGGGCATTACGTCCCATCCTGGGGTTCCCAGCGGCTTTTATTCTGGTGATAGCCCCCAGGACCGTACGGAGACCCTCAGAAGGATGCATCACAACCGGTCCCTTCCTCGGTCCAGCTGACCCTCTAACTGAGACATCCAGCAAGGATCGGCGCAGGGGCCCTCGCTGATGCAAACAGACTCTTTACTGGCACGGGAAGTCCAATAATTGGCATTGAGACACTAATTCGCCTTATTGGTCCCCGGTTGAAACGGTGCAGAGCACCTTCGTCTGTCACTGGTGTCCCCGGCTAGCAGAGGCCTCTCCACTGTCTCATTGTACATGAGAACCCCCTTGATCATTTCTCACGAATCATTTCATTACCAGGAGGGTCCAGACCAACACAATAGGCCCAATGATATACGGGGGCTCATCATCGTCCTTATTCAGCAATTGTGCTCCTGACCGACCCGGAGCTCATTGCAGACACATGGTCTCCTGCTAGGGGCTGTGGCCACTGTCCAGCAATGCTGGTCCTTCATTGTTTCAGGTGTCCCGACGAATGTAGGATACCTTCTAATTGGCATTTAGAGATCTTGGCCTTGCCTCTGCTCGAGAAATAACTCCTAGGCCCCAAAATAGCACGGAACGGACTGTTTGATATGGCCGTTCTCAGTCAGTTGCTTCAAATGCAGACACAGTCGCACGGGTCTCCGATCAGTGCTAGAGCTACTCTTACATTTTAGCGTCCGGCCTTCAGGCTGTGATCCCTCCATACAACCTCTGGCCTGCCCTTCGGACCCTTTAGTCGGGATGTTGATTTTCGGCTCCAAGGAACCACGAACAGGACCTACAGGACTCATGGGACCCTTGGAGCCTAAGAGGGAGGTGGGGGAGTCGTATTTAATCCGGTTCCCCGTGAAAGAAAGCTTAATTTAAGTGCCCCTGGAATTTTGAATCGCTTTAAAATGAATGTTTGGGCCCATTGTGGTGTCCCAATTAAAGTTGGGTTCTCATAAAAATCAATGTTATGATGCCCGACAATCAAGGTTCTTGATGCCTTTTCACCGCAGGAGCCGAACCAGGATTTCAACAGTGTAAGGCAGGACAATTGTGGTGCTCTGTATTTCGGTGTCTCTTGAAAGGGAAGGTTTGGAACACCTTTAATTGTTCTTTCAATGGCCCACTTCGTTTGGCATTTCAAGGATACAAATGTAGTGGTGGTCCGAAAGAAAGGTGTCGCTTGGCTGAATGGGCCGATGCAAGATTTCGTTAATGGAGAGGCACGGGCATTGTGGTGACTCGTCATAGAGCCCCAATGACAGCGGAGGCCGCTGGTGCCTGTTTCTCTGAGCAGCGCACCCCTTCCCTGAACAGTCCGATTTATATTTTTTCCGAAGTGAAAGGCACACCGATTGGAATGCCGCTGGACTTTGGTGCCCTTTTAAAATTATGGTTTTGGGTTTGTAAATGGCTCGTTTTGATTTACTATCCCTTAGCAATCAAGACGATGTCGCCCGCGAAGGCGGTTTGTGCCTCCTTGCCCAAGGGTCCGATCCAGGATCTTATCACGGCGGAAAGTTCAACGCAGTTATGCCCCTGGAACTAATGGCTCTTTCAGAATAAAGGGTTAAGGCCCTTTCTCGTACTCTCTGGCACTGGGTGCGTCTTGAAAATAAAGGTTATGCTGCCCCGAAATGAAGGATTTGGTGCTCCCTGACCGCATGTGTCGACACAGGGTTTCGTTGAGGGCACGGCAAAAACGTCGTGGTGCCCCTGCAGTTTGGTGTCTCATAAAGATATAGGTTGTGTGGTTCCGAAATAAAGGTATTGTTGCCCTTGCGATGAGATTTGGTGCCTCCTCGGGGCCTCAAAACCTCCTTGGGCCCATGCGGGAGAGGAATGACCCCATAGCCCCTCCCCCTCTGGACCCGCTCCTGCTTTGTGTTGCCTCAAGAAGTGTGTGTCTCTGGTAAATAAAAGCTTAAGTGCCCGGTATTGAAGTTTTTTGTGCTCCCTCGTGGAACAGGCAGATCAAGAATTTTGCAAGGTTGAAAGGCATAAGTATTGTGATGTCCATGGATTTTGAGCCCTTTTTAAAATCAAGGCTTTCGAAAATTTGAATTGGCTACTTAGATAGAGGGAGTCTTTAAAATAAAGATCATGGAGTCGCGAAATGAAAGTTATGGTGCCCCAAACTGACCATTGTGGTGCCCGCTAGCCCAAGGGTGGGAGGCACAACCATGCCGTATCCCTGAAATTTGGTGTCCTTAGAGAATGAAGGTTGTGGGCCGGTTATGGTGTAACCGGATTTCAGTGTCCATCGAAAATAAATATTTGTGGTCATTTGTGGTGCCCGTGAAATTTCGGGGCCTTTGGAAAATAAAGGCCATGTGGATCCGAAACGAGGATTTTGCTGCTCTTTCGCCATCATATTTTGTTGCTCCCCCGCCCCAAGGGACAGGGGGCATAGCCCCATCCCACCCGCACCCCCTACCACTCGGGATCCGCCATTGGTCAAGGTCGGTATACAAAACACACGTCATCGCCTCATCGTCTCAAAACACATCCCGTTATTTCTTCCTAATTTGTCATTCGGCTCCACGCGTAAGCCCCATTTATATCAATTGGATGTGGATCTGAGTATACACCGTGCTGTGTCTATGACTGCAAAACCCAATTCCATGTTCCGAAAAGTGTTGCTTGTACATGCTCTGTAGCTGGCGCCTCCTTCGCACGAGACATGTGTACTGGGTCATGCTGCCTCTAACCTCTCTCCACGCAGGCCCTAAACGCATGCTTCCTTCAAGTCAACAGGCACCCACGAGCGCTTCAGGTACGCACGCTGTGTGGCTACATACGGCCCGCCGCTGAACGCCTATTGCATACTCCATCGCTCATCCCGTTTCAAGAGCATTTGCAATAAGCACCGTTCAAATTGCTCTCTGCTGCCCTTGCCCCGAGCACACGGTGTACCTACCTCCATTACTAAGGACTTAGCAAAGCAATGAAACCAACTGTGCATATTGAAAACTTTTGTTATCACATCCATAATATATGCTGTATTCTGACTTACTCGGTTACGGCCACCGGTTGCTTTGGTCGACCAGCTGATCTTTCGCGCCATGTTCATTCGCGCCAGCCTGCCTGTCGTCAAGCGCGTGAAGTTTGGCGCGTGGATGAAAATGTTCTAATGACATTCATAATTTGTCGGACGGAGCGGGGACGTTCCCCGCTTTGCGTTTCTCAGGTGCCGTAGTCGTTCAGCACCGGACCCCAAGCAGATCACTTGTCACGTGGTAGTTGGTTTTCGGAGGGGGGCTCAGTGTGAGATGAAACAAGGAACAAGTAAATATGGAAGCAAGGAAACATTTTGCCTCTCATGGTTGCAATTGTCGACAAAATAAGGATCATCTTTTCACGAAACTCTATTTCCGATATGCAATGCAACGATAAGATAATGTGTAAGACAGCGAGAATAGGCACTTATACATGCGTACGACATAACACATGCAGAAGGGATATCACTATCAACGACATATTTTTTAAGCATTACATATGAATTCACACGTTCGCACTCTAATTCTAGTTACACATGTCTCCCGTTATATAACTCCGTTCACAACTAGACAAGATATTACGCAGACTACAAAAAACGTTGGAAGAAACATAAATGCACGGCATGCCGTTATCTTCGCCGAGACACGCATCAAAGAAAACCTGCCTCCGCCTAAAAAGGCAGAAAAATCAACTTCGGTGGTAGAACCTGCTGCCACCCTAATGCCTGCTTGTCACGTATCCGTAAAATACCGACAATAACATGGTCCTCTGACATTTGTCTCGGTGCTGCAAGATGCGATCGGCGGCTTGTCGCCTAACGCCTACACTATTGTAGCTCCCGTTTCAAGAGCATTTGCAGTATGCGCCACACACTGGGCTTGCCGCAAGTGAACTGTGTGCTCCCACAACCATTATGAAAGACTTAGCAAAACGATGAAGGGAACTGAACATATTGAAAGCTATTGTGATCATATTCAAATTACATACCCGTACCTTAATCATATTTCCCTCGGTCTTATTCGTTCACTGCAGTTCGTCTTACGCGATAACAGCGATTGGTCGCCTTGGTCGATCGTCATATCGTTCGCGCCAACCTGCCTGTCGCCAAGCGCGGCGACTGCGACCAGTCTGGCGCGTCAATGAAAATGTTCTAGTTGTTCGGACGGGGAAAGTGTCGTGAGCATTTGAGCCTTTCGGGGCCAGCCCACGGGCAGATCTCGACTTGTTGCGAGGGACTTGGTCTTTTGGAACGGGGTCAGCGTGAGGTCAAGCTAGGAGCAAGCAGTTATGGAAGGAAGCAAGCATTGCCTTTTTTCCTGTTTGCGCGCTATGGCTTCAGTTATTAGCAAAACGAGGAATATCGTGTCACGAAAAATCGTTGCCGATACCCAACGCAGCAAAAAAAAATATTTTTAACCCTCACCGTGATGGCTGGTGATTATGGCACGTGTTTTGGTACCTAAACGTGTTCCTGGATTTTCTGGTTTCGGAGCAGCGGCAGTTTGTGATGAGCACTCCATGGCGATCTAAGGCTGGCTCCGGCGGCGGGCGGCAAGATAATTGCATTACAGAATGTACTTAGAATTGAACAAGGCACACGCCAGCTTAAGTTTCGTGTCACCGCAAAACTTGGTCTCATTAACATAAAGTACAGCAACAAAGTGCGGTTTTCTGGAAAATTCGAACTTTGACCTGTCAACAACATGAAAGTTAGTACCAATCGTGAGATCGTGTTCAGAACAATATATTGGTGTTCTCGGCAAGCTCTATCTTCATAAGCTCGGAAGCGCTGGGGGAGGGTCGCATCAGCCCCCTCTCCCTATCAGCCCGAGTTATGCAAAACGGCGAGTCAGGGCGATGGTTAAGGCACACAGCGAGCATAGATACTTTAACACACGTACATCGGACGTGCAGAAGGGATATTACTATCAACCACATATTTCCTGAGCGTAACATTACATGAATTCACACTTTTGCACTTACATCTGTGGGTGCCAAAGCTCTCCCGTTATGTCATTCCGGTCATAATTCGGCCAGATATTCCGGAGGCTAGATAATCTTCACAAGAAACAGAAAATTGTACGATATGCTGTCACTTTCCCTGAAACAGGCATCCAAATAACTGGTCGCCGTTAATCACAAAAACATAGATGATGTATGTAAATATTTGGCGTGGCAGTGTTTTTGAGACCTAATTATTTTTGAAGGTGTATTTGCATCGCCCGGCCATGAGACTGTCGTTGGTGAACGTGGACACGCACTGAAGCTAATTTTCGATAACAAATTAAATCGACTTAACCTACAATGACCTTTTGTCTTGGTCGATTCTAGACCACTACTTGGTGCGATATCTTATGCATGACTTAACCGCATGCCCATTGTTTAGCAAAGTGCAATTAATATATATATATATATATATATATATATATATATATATATATATATATATATATATATATATATATATATATATATATATATATATATATATATATATAATATCTCTCTCTCTCCCTCTCTCTCTCTCTCTCTCTTCTCTCTTCTCTCTCTCTCTCTCTCTCTCTCTCTCTCTCTCTCTCTCTCTCTCTCTCTCTCTCTCTACCTCTCTCTCTCCTCTCTCTCTCTCTCTCTCTCTCTCTCTCTCTCTCTCTCTCTCTCTCTCTCTCTCTCTCTCTCTCTCTCTCTCTCTCTCTCTCTCTCTCTCTCTCTCTCTCTCTCTCTCTCTCTCTCTCTCTCTCTCTCTCTCTCTCTCTCTCTCTCTCTCTCTCTCTCTCTCTCTCTCTCTCTCTCTCTCTCTCTCTCTCTCTCTCTCTCTCTCTCTCTCTCTCTCTCTCTCTCTCTCTCTCTCTCTCTCTCTCTCTCTCTCTCTCTCTCTCTCTCTCTCTCTCTCTCTCTCTCTCTCTCTCTCTCTCTCCTCTCTCTCTCTCTCTCTCTCTCTCTCTCTCTCTCTCTCTCTCTCTCTCTCTCTCTCTCTCTCTCTCTCTCTCTCTCTCTCTCTCTCTCTCTCTCTCTCTCTCTCTCTCTCTCTCTCTCTCTCTCTCTCTCTCTCTCTCTCTCTCTCTCTCTCTCTCTCTCTCTCTCTCTCTCTTACTTAGCATACGCGAAGCACATTGTTCTTTATACGTATTTTGCCAAACATCACAGCGGTCTCAGCATTGATGACCTTTTCGGATGCTTTCTGGATAAATCTGATAACAGCTTTCGCTTCTTCTCGCTGGTCGTTGGGGATGTCACCACAGCTCATGATGCAAAGATGACATATATTGTCATATTGCATGGTCTGGTATCACTCATACTTAAAAACATTCCATTATTCATTGGACATATTCTGGAATGGCAATTTTCGACAAAGTCGATGTTGTAGTAAGTTTGTAGACAAGCCTCCGCATTACTGCATTCTGGGTAGCGATGGTGTGACATTACCATGGGAATAAGTCATATGGCACCAGCGCTATGGCGGCGTGAAAACGTTGTTCTTTGCGGGCTGGTTTAAACATAACTATTTCCGTAAGCCGAATTTTTCGACCTAGCACGTTCCATGGAGCATTTTCAGCTGGGAAATGGCATTGGTTTGCACCAGAGACACAAAATTATTGCTGAAATGCGCATCCAGCTTGCCCCCGACAGACAGATGGGGTTACGCATTCACCAGTGATTTGTCTCGAAGAACTTTGGCCCGAAGTGCTTAGAAACAGCCTGTGTAAAAGAGTACAACATGCAACAGCAACAACAACATAGGACGGAAATGAGATACGGCGGGCCAGATGGGCTCGCAGCACCCTAGGACGAGCATTGAGAAATTGGAATGCACACCCTGTAGCCTTAGGGAGAGCGTTGTCAGGGTGGATGCACGGTTGGCTTGTCATGATGGTAGTGAGTGGTGAACCCCGGGGGCTTAAATGTAGGACGTACCATTTCAGTTCAAGACAGCGGAATTTTCCTGTGAAATGGACCGATTTCTGGCAAGCTTTGCCATTTCTGCCAGTCAAAACGTCGAAGCCCATATCTCAGCTCCGAAAGTCTAATAGACATATTTTGGGGCGCTGGGGATATTATTCTCGGTGCATCATTTTTATCTAACTCATCCAGCATTACAGATTTGCACGCTAACCAACACCTAGGAAGATCATAGCATAGCAACAGCGAAATTCTTGGCACCTGTCCTCCTCACATAACCTTATTTTCACATTTCACTTCATATAGGTACTGCAGTACGAAGATATGCGCAATTATTGCACATTGATCTAACGTTACCATTACATGTGATATTAATTTATTGACATCTAAATATTCCTTTTACAAAAACGCATCACATTCACGCGCGTTGACCTCGACGAATGTGGTGCGGGTACCGAAACTAGAAAACGCGGTTTAGTAGGATTTATTTTTGGAATCAGATCCTAGTATTGAGTTGTCTTTAGAAGCTCTGAACTGCAAATTATAATATCTATTCATATAACATTAAAATAAAGATGTAGAACAGGTTTGTCATCCAGTTTAAGGGCAAAGTCTCCGTTTTTAATCATCTGACTAGTATGTACCAACCTTTTCGTCGCATCAACCAAAAACCATACTGCGGGCTACCAAACATTAGTCGCACGGTGACGTCACGTCTGCGCAGCCTTCTCTAGTATCCGCGGTTTGTAAACTTGAAATTATCTCGTAGTCAGATAAGACAGTAGTAGTAGACAGTAGACAGCCTTCTCCCTCGGAGAAAAACCGGGAGAATGGCGATATAGTTGGTTTGCTATTTCGGAAGCATGCCTTTATGGAAACAATAGCAGAAGCGAATTCAAAATTGCCTGCCGGTGATCCTACTTGATTTTTCAGGCTTAAAAAACAAAACAGCGAGCCACAGTTTTTACACGATACCAGCACTCAGGAGATTAAACGAAGAGCGATAGCCAGCCATTACTACAATACACTGCCTTTCTAAGAATTGGAGTGCGTGAACATGCGTGTACATGCAAACGAATTCAAGCAAATAGGCATCACGCATCACGCTTCGTTCAAACCAAAGTTGAAGCAAACAGGCATCACACATCGTCCATCAATTATACATGCAAACGATTTCAATTGAACAGGCATCGCACATCACGCGTCAGGCATCACTTACACAAGTAAACACAATTATAAGCTAATTACCATTATACACACAATTTTACAAATTACCAAATATACACACAATTATAAGCTAACACACATCACACAAAAAGGCACATATGGCGTTCGCATAATCGGCCATGATGAGCCATGTATGTTAAGATTTGGTTGCCAGCTTTTATAAGAATGGATTCACTTATTTTGCTGTCTGGGTGGTTCTGTGCTCTGTAGATGACTACAAAGCACGTCCATCTACAGAGCACAGGACCACCCAGACAAGAAAATAAGTGAGCTCATTCTTATAAAAAGTCGGCGACCAAATCTTAACATACAGGGCTCATCATGGCCGATTATGCCAACGTGATATGTGCCTTCATGTGTGACGTGTGCTAGCTTATAATCGTTTACATGTGTAAGTGATACCTGACACGTATTGTGCGATGCCTGTTTAATTGAAATCGTTTGCATGTGTAATTGATGGGCGATGTGTGATGCCTGTTTACTTCAACTTGCTTACATGTTTGAATGAAGCGTGATGCGTGAGGCCCATTTGCTTGAATTCGTTTGCATGTACCCGTATGTTCGCGCATTCTAATTCTTAGGTAGCACTGTATCGTGACAATGGCTGGCACTCGCTCTTTGTTTAAACCTCTGAATGTTGGTGTCCTGCAAAACCTGTGGCTTGCTATAAAAAAACTGAAAAATCGAGTAGGATCATCGGCAGGTAATTTTGAATTCGCTTCTGCTATTGTTTAGATAAAGGCATGCTGCCGAAATATCGACCAAACTATATTGTCATTACCGTAGCTTTTATACGATGAATAAGGCTAATACTACTGTCGTATCTATGTGAATAATGTTTCTCGCTAATGCACTGAACAACTTGCGTAATTTACCTAGCGCTTGTTCTTACATGGATCTTACACCTACATACACCAGTCTTTGTAGCACCGATTATGCGCAAATAATACCGGTTGTGCGGGCCCGGGCCGCAGGGCCGGGATTCCTAATACAATCTTCACCGGTCCCTTCGGGCCCCTCGAAGCCGCGTTCGTGTCTTTGATCGTCTGTCCCCAGAGCCCTTGGGCGGGAGGGGGCGGGGCACGGGCTCCTGTACATCTCCTGTGTGCGCTACTGGAGGTACCTGAGCGGTGAATGCGACCCCTGAGCGACCAGGGTATCCTAGTAGTTTCCCAGATCCCTTGGTGTCCATAGTTTGAAGAGCGACTGAGGTCTAAGTAGTTGTAAGGGCCCTTGAATACCAATGTACCCCTGGCGACCAGAGGATCCCGACTGAGCGGCCAGAGGAGGTCCACGTGTTTGCCAGAGGGGTCTTTTTCATAATGCTAGACGCTGCTACGGTATTGTCAGAATTTTATTTGGCAATATTTTTTGCTCTTCTCATTCAGTGTGGTCATTTTTTGGACTTCACGATTCCGAAGGAGCTCCTTCCGGGGGTTCCTGGACCCCTCACCATTCTCCCCCCTCCCCTTCAACAGCCAGACCCCAATAGTCTTCAGCCAAGATTTGAGAGCCCGTGCACTTCCCGATTGGGGCTGAAGGACCTTTCCGTCCCTATTCAGATTTCCAAGCGGTTACCATTAATACACATGATGCATTGGTCCCCTCTCTGACGCCGGAGGCCCTCTGGCCCGGATGGTTGACCCTGGATCAACGCGCGGACACTCACCGACCCGAAAAGGTCCCAAGCGCAGCGGGTTTAATAAATGGCAGAGGGGTCCCATTTCGACGCGTTTGGGCTCTACAGAAAACGGGCAGAGGGACTCTGTCCGGTGCTGGTTCCTGACTGAGAAGGGGCTCTTCCATTAAGGCGCCCGTCAAGGAGGTGGAGGGGGGGGGGAGGGGGTGGAGACTCCGGTCCAGTATGAGCGAGATCCCGTGATACCCGATATATCCGGATGGCCGGCCCGCCGGGATGTGTACCGCGGCGAACCGAGTGAAACCGAGTCGGGGGCCTTGGGCTCTGACGCGAAGATGGCGGCGTGCGCTACTGAGCTGGCAGTGTTTCGACCGCGGACGGGCTGCCCCATGGACAGGCCTCGTGCGCGTGTGGCGGAGCTCCGTTTTCGGGCGAGGGACGGCGCGTGCGTGAATGCGTTCTTTATTTGGCAACCGGGCTGCCTCGTCCGCCGGCCCGCCGCGGACGTGGCTGCCGGCCGGACCGTCGAGCTGGCAGCCTCTGGGCTGGCCTGTGTCTGAGCGCCGGGTCCAACTGATTGCAAATTATTATTATCGTATACATGCAGTGATTGAGCGGAGGCATTGTCTGCAAATTTAGCGGGTGCCGTTTGTTTGTCAGACAGGCTGTAATACCGAATGGGGCTTTACGTCTCACCGGCTGCTATGGCTATTTCGAGGCTGAACGCCCTTTTTACGTATTTATCAGGCATTAGGCCCGTGGGATGCGGCAGTAGTATGACCACGACGTCATCCCAGGATAGAAAAGTCCAGAGGTGAGCACCCTAACCACTAACTACCATGCCACCATCGCCCCTCAGCGGCGCGAACCGCACCCGTCTCGATAAACTCCGGACTGGTGTTGCTGGACCCCAAATTCTATACTTAGAAGGTTCTGAAGCGTAAAGGGAAGGAAGCGTGTCAGGATTGATAAAGTGGATGGCGAATACAAGCTCACGATGTCCGCAATTCATTCAGCTTATATATCGCAAACCAGCTCAGTGACATACACTCGGCTCCGCTGTTCAGATGGTGAATCAACAGCGCCTTTTAGCGCGGCACGTGCGTAGTGTTTTGTGTGACGTTTGGCAGGCAGTTGAACACATTCGTAGTCAACGTTTCCTTTTTTACTTCCTATTTACTTGCAACCGGGAGTGCGGTTCCCTATTCAGTTGCAGGGGTTTCATCCTCCGCTGGAACTTGGGTTGCAGGCTGCAGATTTGTGAAAAAGTGAGCCAAATTTGGAGAGAAACCAATGTGTTGGCATATGATCATGGTACTCTTCGTTGTATTTGCATCGCTTAGCCAACCAACTTATTTTGGTAAACCACGCCCTGTTTAAAGCGTACCTAATTGGAGAAACGAATTGTTTGTGGGCTTGGCCATTGAACGCGTCTCACCAGGGAGTAGTATCCGGATTCAGCTGATGAGGCAGCCCCCACCCCCTCTCTTTGAGAGTAAAGGCATGTAGAGTTCAGAATAAGTCCCGTTTGCGGGAGCGTTTGAAATAATTTGCAGCTGGGGGGGGGGGGGGGGAATCGGCCGAACAGCATCACTAACAATATTGGTTAGCGTGCCAGACGCTGGACATCTACATGCGCGCCTACCTGGAGCAGACATCAAATCAGTCCGCCTTGCACATCAGCCATCAAGTTCTTCGAAAAATGAGAAACATCCCCAACACATACAGTAAACAATGGAACCATATACCACCGATAGTTTTATCCATATCCCGCAAAACCAAACAGCCGACACCCCTACAAGTGCTTTCCACGATTACCGCGCGGGTACTGCGGAGTAACCAGCTATTTCCGATGCCACGAGCCAGGCATCAAGGTTTTGAATTCTTTAATGCGCCTGCTGCCAAAGGCGTGCTGACGCGGCAGAGTTTGTGCGCTCAAACAAAACGTCGTCCAAATCCATGCGCACTGGTTGAGCTGGGCAGCACTGTACCGCATGACGTCACTCTTCGGCTGAGGCGGGCGAAATCGGCTCCGATAGCCCTCTATCGGGCAATATCCAAACCATTAGCTTAAGCGTTGGGAAGAAATGGAGCAGTATCCCAACCCGTGGATCTTACGCATGCTGGACTTCATGAATACTGGGTTCTCTGATTCTCCTCTGTCCAGGGATATTGGACGGTTTCTGGTTGTTGTGAACACTGGATGCTGCGATTCTGGACTTTTTGACCGCTGGACATTATGAGCTCTGGACGTTTCAATACGCATCCTCCTGGTGCTATTTCAGACGTAACTGGTCTTGAGGCTTCACTAGAGCATGTTTTTTAAATATGCACAAAGCCTGCTATGAACCGTCCTAAGGATTGGAGCGCATCGACGGAAGATTGCTCTCTGTCGTCTGCTGCGTAAGCGCAGAACGTTTGCAAGAACATGAATGCGACTAACCGAAAGCCGCTATTTCTCAATTTTACGTTTTTTATTCCTGAAGCACAGAACACTTTTAGGCCTTGCTACGCGTTCACTGAGCCTTATCGACGTGTAGTTGATAGTATGAGTGCAAATAGAAAACCTGTCGCGCAATCGCATCTCCGAAACCAAAACATTCAGCGGCATTTGTTGCTGCGGTCCAGCGGCACGGCTGCTTCCGTTTCTGCTAAGCCACGCCAACCCGACGTCAGCGTGAGGAAGAGCCACTTCAGTCCGCGGCCGACTTCTCCCGGTGACTCGCCTTAAATAAGCGTGCGTGACCCAGATTACCCTGGTGACACACGGTGCGTCCGCGCTCGGCGCTCGCGCTGTCTCCGCCCCCTCCCTCCCCCCCCCCCCCCCCTGAGCAGCTCGTCCACAGAGGGCCGGCTAATTTGGGCGTCCGGCATGTCCGGTCCACTCCGGCGAAGCGCGGCCTCGTGACACTCCCGGCCATGACGCAGGTCTTCTTTAGCGTTACGTCACGTGACAGCTGCAGCACCGTGTGTCACGTGCCACCTCTGGTACCGTGAGTCATACCAGACCTGATTGCCAGGTCACAGAGGAAACCGCCAATGATGGAGATGCGGCGAATCTGCATGATATACTTGCTTTCTGACCTGCTTTTAGGAGCCAAATTAATTGACCGATGAGTGCCGATATTCCTTATTGCGTCAGGTCGTCATGTGCTTGTAGCGGCAGACGGTCACTGACGTCCTGAAACCAGGCGAGCTGGACCTTTAAAGCAGCTGAACGTATTTTGACTTCCTAGTTGAACTGTGTAATTTGAAACAGTACGCGTTGTGTCTGTAATGGACAGAATGCTTTACTTCACATGAGCATTTTTGACTGCTTGATGAACGCAAACTACAGATAAGGTCGGGTGTTATTTGTTGTCCTACGTTGATACAGCTCGACTAGAAATGCTTTCTACGGCACGGAAGATTTCATGGATATTGGAACAGCGTGACTGCAGGGTTACTACGCCAGCATTGAAACCCGCCTCCAATGACAGGACTGGTCGCATCGACCGGGGAGGGGGGGGGGGGGGATTCACAATGTTTAAAGAGCGGCAGTGAGGAAAGTCAACAATTTCATCGTCCCAATCTTGCTGTGAAGCGTTCAAATGGCATTGTGTGACATTAAATGCCAGTGGATATCTTTTCTAGGTGGAAAGCTCTGAACCTCGAACGATGTATGAAGAAGCTTGGCAATGTGGTATTACCGGTCATTTTTAATCAGACAAATATGTATGTTTATGCACACGTATACACACACACGCACATTACATATATATATATATATATATATATATATATATATATATATATATATATATATATATATATATATATATATATATATGTGTGTGTGTGTGTGTGTGTGTGTGTGTGTGTGTGTGTGTGTGTGTGTGTGTGTGTGTGTGTGTGTGTGTGTGTGTGTGTGTGTGTGTGTGTGTGTGTGTGTGTGTGTGTGTGTGTGTGTGTGATGTTGTAGATGTGCACATAGCGCATATAATACGCATGTCAAAATATATCCATGTTCTGACGTGGGGGCAAAACACATTTTTGTTGTGAAAATTAGACAGATTAAAACGGTTTTTCCAAATGTCACCATAGTGCAAAGCCAGACTGGACCTGGCGGCATATGTCTTAAAACAAATATGCATGATTGATATGCTTTTAGCGACGAGGAATCACAAGACACTTGTCAGTAACAGTTATTCCCGGAAAGGGTGTTTACAAGGGTGAAAGTCGTGCATATTTTCATAAAAAAACAGCGGAGGTTGATGACATCACTAATGCAACCCATCGAACCGAAATAGGGAAAGCGCAGACGCCAGGATAACATACAACCCCTACTCGTGAACATGGCATAAAGTGATCTGCTGCAAGTGATGAAGTTTCGCACTGAGACACGTGCCAAGGCCTGTTTGATGCAGCTGAATGAAATAGGACCGAATGATTACATCACAACTTACAGACGTCACATATTTGTATTTTGCCCGCAGACACACACAAGTGGAGACACGTTGGCTTTCTTAGCGTTTGCGTTGCCCGAGCATGTAGCAGGACTGAATTGGAGCGCCAACAGAGGGCAGAACGCTATGTGGTGTAGATGGAGCAAACATGTAACGCCAGGAGCTTCCAAGCAAGGCAGGAAATGCGCTGGAGGCGTGAGGCTGCTGCTTCTTTAGCACGCGCTCGGTTGGGGGTCAAATTGACCCCCGAAGGTTTTTCCGGAATGGTTTCCGAACGGAAAATTTTGCATAGCTGTAGGCAATAGAGTAGCGGATCGTCTGGCTGCAAAAATTTAGATGTACCTTGTCAGGTCGCTGACCCATGGCAGGTCGAAGTGAGGCTATGGTTTCAGCGAGGGCAACTTCCAGGGAATAGTTGAATCTAATGCAACAACATGGCGAGTAAGACGTAGCCATACACCTCTGAGATACTTTCTTAGGCGACACGACAATTGAATAACAAATTACACTGATCCAAGGTCAGGTATGAAGGACAGATCAAGGTAAAAATAAACCTGTTTTATTTCTCCAGGGCTCGCTGTATGGGATAGTTTCTAGTACTCATTTCGAATTCATTGATATTAGAATTCGCTTTATACACCTTCCATACACTTCTTAAAGGTCAAAATAGGTCACTGATCTAGAATGACTCAGGTCAACATGTTGTTTTTAGGAGCATACTGCCTAGCGTAAGCTTTGTCGCTTATCCAAATGCAAAACTCAAAGCAGTCTTGCATGACTTTGGACACCATGGTCTTAAAAAGGTCAAACGATGTCACTGACCTTATATGAGCATGTGATTTCTTGCTTAGAACAGTTATCTAGATTCCAGAGGTCCTTTGGAACCAACCTGAAATTTTACCTTTTTTGGCCGTATGTGACCAAAACTTTAGGGACCTTACCTAGGAACCTAGGAACCAAAGTCTAGGAACCTTAAACCTTGACCTAAGTGAGTTTACGTACAGGCCAACACACCCTGTGAATTTGGTGTCTCCAGCTTTCTTAGTTCCTGAGATCTCAGAGGGCTCATATTGACCGCCGCGCGAGCGAAGAGTATCCAACCGGCCACCCGGTCGGGTGTTAACGGGCCGTCTCCGTGTGATGTATGTTGGAGCTCTCCTCGAGGTGTGACAGGCACCTCCGGAGAGCTCATTCTACGAGCCCCCGGTACGCACGCCTGCTTTTTGACCCCTACGAAAGAGCAATTAGATCGATCTGCACGGCACTTAGCATGGAACTAAACAGTACTTCCACGGTTGTTCTGAGACTGTATTTAGTTTGAGCTTCATGAGCTCCTGTCACCGATGCATTTAACCCATGGTGCAATCAAAAGTACCTGCGGTTCCGCTGAATAATTTGATGTGAGACATGAAGGCATGACATAGGACGGGTGAAAACTTGTAAATTGCTATCATGGGTATCATTTCTTTGGTTTATGATAAGCATACGGACGGACAGATGCTTCACCATCTTAATGAAAATCATGAGTAACGCTTTATGTATTTTTGAAGTAGTCTTTACAAAGCCGATTTCGGGGCGAGGCTCAAGTCACCCACAAAAAGGTTGGAAGGTGATGAAATAGCTCAAAGTCATATAAGCTGCCAAACAATTCTGCTCTTAGCCGCCGCCCGAACGCGGTTCATGAAGTTTGATTTCCCAATAAGTACAATTGTGTGTTGATACTGCACCAGAGATACAACGCACAATTATTTGGTTTGTTCGGTTAGGAGACTATCTTACTATCTTCTTACTTTTCGTCGCTAATACCTGCACACAAATATGAGACGTGTTTGCCCGTAACTGGTGGAGGGCAGGAAGCGGTTCGCCTCGTTGGCTTCGCTTTATACACTGTTCGCTATCTTGGTAAATTTACTTTGAGAACAACACTGAAACATCGTAGCAGTACAAAAATATATTTCCTTCATTTCCTTCGACTGTCGGTGTGGTATTACGAAGGTGAAGGTACAAGGCAGGAGACTGACAGGCTTCCGTAGCGGCCCGGCCTAGCCCTCCCATAGCCAGACAAACCCCTCCCTCCCACTCCGTCTCGCCACAGCAAGAACCGATGGCGCGTCACCACGCCTTCCAAGAACGTCACCGCTGACCACAAGTGGGAGGCCACACATCGGCCGCCCAGAACGCACCCTCGCCCCGAAATATCCGCCACTGATGCATCGCTGCCGCGCCGGCCGCGTCCCCACCGCGCCCCGGCTATTCGCGTCTCCGACGTGTGCCGCCTTGCCGGAACAGGTGGCGCCGGCGCCGAGACGGCCGGCCCCTTCCGGCCGCGTCGACGGTCGTCGGTCATCGGTGCCGACGCGGATAAGAGCAGCAGCGGCGGCGACGGCGCTCCAGAGGCGCGCGCGCCCCGTCGGAGCTGGTCTGTGCGCTGGTTCAGCCGCGGGCGACAGGGGAGAGGTGCCGGCACTTGGGGACTCTCGCGCTGCTCCACTGCAGGGGTGCAGGTGAGAAGAGGCTCTTTGTGGTCTTCCGACACTGCGGGATGGGATGTGTTGTTGCCGTTGCCATCCATCTGGAACGATTTTTTTGGGGGGAAACGACTATATTCGTTTTGTTGCAGGCATTGTCCGGTAAGCCACGCTACTCTCAATATGCTTACATTTGCAAACACGTGGAACAACTCGAGAGGTTGATGACATACCGATTCGTCGAGAATAACTGGTTCATGTAACCAGGGCCACAGACGTCCAAACTGACTGAAGCAGCTCAACCACGAGTACCCAGCGGCATACAGCAGGGCTCTACGGGTGGCCGGCGAAGACATTCTGTACATACAGTATTCTGGCCCAGTATTGGTTCAAGTCGGCATGGACCACCGTCAGCAAAACCACCGTTCCAAAATGGCAATGCTTACGCTATTCTCCGTTGGATGCGTTGGGTTGAAAGGCTATTAGACTGACTTGGACTATTCCAACTACAATGTTTGAAATCGTTTCCGGTTATTCCAGTTAGTCATTTCGACGAGACGGCCAAGTTCTGAACAGCGTCAATCCCACTTTCTGTGACGTGCCACCGCTTTGAACTGCGTCAATCCCACTGTTTGTGACGTGCTCCTGCTTTGAACGACATCAATCCCACTGTCTGTGACGTGCTCACCGCTTTGAACGGCATCAGTCCCACTGTCTGCGACGTACTCCTACTTTGAACGGCGTCAGTCCCACTGTATGTGGCGTACTCCTGCTTTGAAGGCATCAATCCCACTGTCTGTGACGTACTCCTGCTTTGAACGGCGTCAATCCCAGCTGTCTGTAACGCACTCCTACTTTGAACGGCGTCAGTGCCCACTGTATGTGACGTACCCCTGCTTTGAACGGCGGCAATCCCACTGTCTGTGACGTGCTCCTGCTTTGAACAGCGTCAGTCCCACTGCATGTGGCGTACTCCTGCTTTGAAGGCATCAATCCCACTGTCTGTGACGTACTCCTGCTTTGAACGGCGTCAATCCCACTGTCTGTGACGTGCTCCTGCTTTGAACAGCGTCAGTCCCACTGTCTGTGACGTGCTCCCGCTTTGAACAGCGTCATTACCAACGTCTGTGACGTACTCCTGCTTTCAACAGCGTCAATCCCACTGTCGGTAACGTACTCCTGTTTTGAACAGCGTCAGTCTGTCAGTCAGTATGTGACGCACTCCTGTTTTGCGCAGCTGTTTCGTCTTTTTACGCACTTGCCGCAAAATGACCCCCCCGTTGCTGAAATGAGAATTATTCCTAGCTCACGTCGTTTATTATATGAGATCAAGTTTTCGAGGGCAGAAATAGACAGGTAATTGGGCTTTTGCAACTTTGCGTAACTCGAGCCTGCCTTGTAAATCCCTATTCAACTTTCTGGCGTTGAGCTTGGATGCTGAGATAGTGGCGTGAGTTCGAAGTACCCCAGGCAAGTAGGCACATTTTCATGTTGAGGAATACGCCAAAACTGACGCGTAATGCATTGCTATTCACTTTCAAAAGCATCAAGGAGCTTGTTGGTGTCAGTTACATGTGCTGGGAACTGAACACTGATAGCGATACGCTTTTTACATCTGCATTCGACACACATTAGAGCTGTCGAGCCGGTCTACAGACTGTGCTCGTTAATCGGGCAACTCCTGATGGAATGTAGTTTTGCTTAATCAAAGCAGGGCAGATTTGGGATGCGGCAGTGACCCACATGGTCTACATCTAGGTTTCTCATCTCATCACGGTTTTCAGCCATGGATGGAAAGCAAGGTATTATCACGTGAAGTTGTGAAGCCGCGTCGCTCCTGTCATCATTTCTTTATCATACTGACTACGAACATGTAGCCACGAAGGAAATGCGGCACTTGAACATGCATTGGAATGTCTGCTTCTGGAATGCGTGAGATGCATCTGAACTTCGATACCCTCGCCTTTAATGGCTGTCCGTTTTTCCAATGGACATAAAGTGAGACAAGAACATAAACATATATTGGGCTCAGCACTCACACTTGAAGTGGGGTTCGAAGTGGGGTGAAGTAAAGCGAATTTCGTACGATCTCGACAATGTCCATCACGTATCATCGCCACTTCCACCGCCGGGTTTTTGCATTAACTTTAGAACGTAAATAGATGCGGTTCTCCAATGTTGCGTATATTTTCTGTTCATTGCTCACCTTGAAGCGTCTTGCAGCTGCCTTGCATGAAAGTGTTATTCCATAAAATGGTCCGTACCCATTCCCGTACTAGGCTAACAATTGGAAAGAGAATTTTGGTACATTTTCTGTTATATTGTGTTATAGTTATATTCTGATGCAGAATCACTGTATCAGCGAAAAAATTGCCCTTTCAATAGTTTTGGTGTGAAGGTTTCTATTTCGGTTGAACACAGGGCCTTAGCGGGCTAGGCAGGAGTTACAGAAGTTATCCCTCTTAATGTCTCCCGGGCTTAGCAAAAAAGCGGCGGAGTGGAGCGACACGAAATTTACTTTAACTTTGTTTATTTCTATTTTGCTTCCTATGATTCCATTTTTGGCGGTGCAGCCGCCAAAAATGGAAGCACAGGAAGCACCGGCCCAGCCGCAGCATGGCACCGGCACAACGGCACTCTGGCAGCACCGGCACAGCACAGCACCCCGACTACACCGTCACCCAAGAGCCCAATAGGTGACGTAATCTCTCTTCCAGTAGTCCCCGTGCCCCACACAGACAACAGTTGTCGGAAACGGAGAGGCAGATGCGTCGTGATGACCAGCTCCCCTGTCAAAAGGCAACTGAGAAGGCCCAAGCGAAAAAACGCTCAGTGCTTTGTAAACAAAGCAGAAGAAAGCTAAAGTAGAACGGGAAAGCAACAACAGGAAGATGAGACCACTAGGAAGTGTTCTCTGCACATATGACATCTGTGTGTACTGCTCAGAAGGCGTGGCCGGGGAACATGGGTGTGACTTCTTTGATGCAATCGTTGCACGCATGAAGTGCAATGACGGGTCCAGCAGCACGGTTTTTCTCACGGTGCGATGAAATGAGAAATGAAAGAAAAGGCAATTTAGTCTTTACAGTGTAAAAGCTAGGAAAAATGTTCGTTGATTAACCGTTGAACAGTTGCAAGAAGTCAGTGTACTTCGAAGGTACAACAACTTCGGTGTACTTCAAGTCTCGGGATATCTGTTGTTAAATAATACTGTGCGAGCTCCGATATCACCTCAAATTTCGTATGTTGAGCCCTGAAAAGAGAAATGGGCAAATCTGAAAAGTGGGAAATGTCGAGGCATTCCACCTACTTCGAGTCAGAAGGACATGACCTAGGGTCATAGGTACAATTTTTACAGGATGCAACACGCATAGGCTACTCTTCCTGCAAATTTGGTAATTGAAAACGTGTTAGTCAGGCGACCACAACCATTGTTACACTCATACGGACTGCACGGAGAAATGGAGGGCGGTGCAGCTCCGAGGTCGGTGCTACCCCACAGTGTGACAGCTTTTTCAAAGCCACTCGGAAATATAACTAATTTGTACCCGCCTTTGACCACTCTCGAGAAGAAAAAAAAAACATTAAGAAAATTGGTAAGTGATTGCAAGCGATTCACTTTCCCGACACCCGCACCTCAAATTCCACCAGGATATGGGGCAGAAGGAAGGGGGTCGGTGCTCATCTTTCCTTCCCATGTCTGTCAAAAGTCCTCAAGTCTCTTTCAATCACCACCGCTATAATCTTTTGCTCATGGTTGGGGCACATGTAGCAAATCCTAGGCACGGTAAATATGCATATGTCATGACTCACCTGAATCGTTACTGGTCCAAAGGAGCCCTATTGCATGCACGCCAACAGCATTTCAACACGATGCCAGCAATGTTCATCAATAGCCTTAAGATGTTTGGCACGCTATACATGTAGCTAAAGCGGCTCAGCCAAGGCTTTGCATGCTATATGCAACGCTTCATGTGATGCCGTCCAGGTGGTCTTTAAAAGAATGAACCACAGTCACGAAATGTCCTATAACTGCATCGCACAATTTCCACATGGATAGTACAGTCGCATAGATGCGGCCCAGAGTGCTGAGAGCATGCCATTGAACGCCCATGGGGAGATCTGATAGCGTTGAGAAGCTTTTCACGGGTCCTGTCATCGAAGCTACGCCATCGCCATTGGGCCTTGTTCTGCCATTGACAGGAACACATTCTGAAGGCAATGGCATGCAATCAGAGCCGGAGCACCGTACTGTCGCAAATGGCGTCATAGCACTGAATGAAACGCAATTTCCTGCTGCGGAAGATTTGGAGGACTATTTTGAAATGAAAGGACGTAGCTGATTGGGCTGTCGCAAACGCTGAATATATCTTGGAAAGCTGTGAGCATCACAAATAACGCGACAAAACAGATCTATTGTCGGGAGACTGCACGCTGTCTGAGACGAACCAAGTTTATCCCCTTGTGGTACCCATTCTGTTGCGCCTCCTCGCCCGCGGCACCGTCAAAAAGGAAAGGCCGAACTCTGCATGGACTCTGTTCACTTGGTCACTGGTTCTCTGGAAGGGCCGAACTCTGTTCACTTGTTCGCTCCGAACTCTGCATGAAGTGTTCACTTGATCGCTCCGAAGACTCATGTTCTAAAGCCGTTTCAGTGGCCCGGTTGGTAAAACAGCGGACAACTGAGCACTCATAGCAGGCGCATAAGTCCCTGCTACACAAAACCGTACCGGAATGATTTGTCAATAAGTTGGCAATGGCACAATGGCACTTGGCCAAGAGCGGCAATCTGGCACCAATAGGTTATCGTGGTGAAACGTCGCACTGCATGTCACATTTTCGCAAACAAATTCTACATAGGTGAAAATGCTTTGTTGAGGTGGTGGTGTGTGGTGCTTACAACGAGCTGCGCTTGCTATAGAATTGAGTGCAAGCGCGTTCCTTGCAATACGTTCCAAACGATATTTGCTCTAAGCGTCATGTTCCGATTATATTGACTATTGCTTATGGTCCATGCTGCATACACTTAACATTAATGCACAAAAACAAGGTGATAGATTTTAACCACAACGCCTTTGGATATTTCTACACAATCACAAATCATTGGATAATTATTCCCCCGCGGCAAGTCACGTCATTGCCATTCGCTCCGACCACTGCCAGTCCTCCCCACATTTCACGCCCGTGCCGCAGGATGTCGCCTCTGTCGCGGCGGTGGCCGCTGCTGCTGCTCGTCTCCGCTGTCGCCGCCTACATCAGCCCGACGCCGGAGCCGCCCGGCGCCGTGCTCTACGATCGCTCGTGGCCGTACCCGGCCTCTGGCGGCGATAGCTGGCCGCCGAACCCCTGGGGTCGGCGCCTCTGGCGGCGGGCCGCGGGGGCCGGAGCGGCGCCGCGCCCCGCGTACCGCGGCGCTGTGGGACAGCCACACTGGATGCCGCCCCAGTTCTTGCAAGGCGCGGACGCGGAGCGTGGGTTACAGCGGGTCCTGTCGAGGCAGCGCAGGGTGAGGAGATGCCTGGCGCCTGTGCAGCGCCGCGGCTTGAGTCTGTCGAGTCATCTGTCTTTTACGGCTGATCAGTGGCGTTTGCGGTGTGGCTGAGCCTGCTGGGACAGCGGAAATTGCGATAATTGGGGAATTTCGGCCATTGTACTCCCCGTTATCAGAGACTGGTCACGTTTCCAGTCTGCCGGCCACATAATCTGGCAGTCATTTACTGTGCGATTACCGATTCCAAATATAGCAGAAAATGCAGCCCAAATCACATTTTTAGCCTATGTTTGGCAATGGCGCTTTTAGTGGCGCTACCTTGATATAGGCAATGTAATTTATGTTAGGAAATGGCATAAGAGTCAGCTCGATCATGGTTCAAATGTCTGAATGAAAAAAAACACGATTTGTCTAATTGTAATGCACTGAAGTATGATTGCAGCAGAACTGAATGATAGTTAATCATAGCGTGAGGTTCTATTCACCGCGCAACACCACGCAGTACTGAGTGGATAGGTATATTCAAGCGATACATGCTCATAGCAATGCCATTAAGATTACACACGTTATAATATCACTAGCTCCCATGCCTCACAAGCCTTCCCGACTAGTGAAAGCAGCCCAGGCTGCCCCAGTTGTCTTCTCCGAGAACCCTGCATACAAATCTTCCCGGTCCTGTACACAGGACAGCTCGTGGGTTCAGATGGTGGGGTCGCAGAGCCCCTGCATTATGTCAGAATCATTCCAGCGTTTTCTTCCCACTTTCAGTTCTGAGCCCATAACGGCCAGTGCTGTAATTTACCGAGATAACCCTGGGCGAATGATCACCAAACCGAAAGGGCACCACCCATGAATATGGAATGCGTGTATTACGTTCGGCAGAATTCTGCAGTCTAAGTCAAGTGGAAAGTTTTTAGTTTATTCGACTGCTACGTTCGTGTTCATATCGAGCCTCACGTCTTCGGGATGACTGCAGTGAGTCGAGGGCGCCCCACACCCTGCCCGCCCGTGCTGCCCTCTACACCTGCAGCACCGCCGCCCATTACAGTGTTGTCCCCTACACCTGCAGAAGCACGGCCGCCCTCAGCGCTGGAACATTGCGCGCCTGTGCGAGGAGCGCGGCGAATGCACGTGTTACAGCCAGAAGACGCGCGCCACCTACTGCTGCGACTGCGAGTGGGGCTCCTGCTTCCCCGGACAGGCTGGGGTTGCGCTGGAGGGCGGCCAGCTCCGGCGCATGGACCGGCTGGCGGCCGGTGACCGCGTGCTGACAGGTGATTGGTGGTGAGACCGAACCGGGGTGGAGGATCTGACGCGGCCGATGACGCAGGCCGGGCGGATTTCAACGAAGATCATTGATGACTATGCAGGCTCATTTACAAAGTTTGCATTCTTGTCTTCAGCTTTCAGAGGCTGTTCGATCGCACGTAGCAACGTATAGGTTTCGCTGCTCTGTCACACTGGGAAGGTAAGAAATGGGTTAACTTCACCATTCGATTCAGATCCTGGTTCAGTACAACTTACCGTGCGGCGCGCTGATAACGGATCATTAACACCCCACTCCCGACCCCGAGGAGCACGCGCCCCACCGTGACACCGCTCCCCTCTCGGCGCAGTGACCTCCGGCGGCGAGCTGACGCCGACCACAGTGCTTGGCTTCCTGGACCGGCGACCCCAAGCCACCGGCGAGTACCTGCACCTTCAGCTGGCCAGCGGGCACCAGTTGCGGCTCTCGGCCAATCACGTCACGTTCACGCGAAGCGGGGGTGGCGTCTACGCCAGCCAGGTGCAACCTGGTGACGAGCTGCTCGTCGCCGCCGCCAACAGCACCAGCTACAGCCCGGTAGTCAGCGTCCAGTACTCCATCATGAAGGGTAAGTAGGTAAGACGTAGTTTGCGCACTCCGCCAAGGATCTACATAAGCTTGTATCGAACTGATTACCTTTGCATCGACGACCATGAAACCAAGTCACGATCTTTACAGGGCTTTGCAGCACACAGTGATATTTGCTAGCAGGTGAAACCGTAATCAAAGTATCCAGTATTACAGCTTCTTATCATTAATTTTCTCTCCTGCCCACCATCGTCAAAGCTATTGAAATAGGTAAGGTTTCCCTTCTAGAGTGGCAGAGGTACACCAGCAGGGCTGGAAAAGCTCCTTTTCTGTCAGTAACGAAATTTGGCATCGTCTAAATTGTCACCTGGAGTCAAATATTTCAGAAACCATAGCAAGATATCTCTAAATGCAATAAATCACAAAAAGCAAGGCAAATTAAATGCAATGCGGCATGACCATCGAACATTTTCGTTTCGGGAGTTCCTTTGCACTAAAGTCTCATTTGCTGGCCATCAAACACTGAAAGAAGATTGAGACTAACCTAACATAATTATCAGACAAAGGTATACTTGACATAACCAGCCCAAATGCATGCAGTTTCCTGTCCAGTTGGGGGGGAGGAGATTGTGCCTCTTAACCAGGAATGTAGTTTCCTGCTTTTGGTTATCATTTTTGTCCATTATTTTTCATTTGTCATAATTTGGGGGTTCAGCCACTAAAAACTATGTTTGAGAAACTACACCCCTGCTGCTAGCTGCGGGAGAAAACTGCTTTAAGTGCATTTCGGAGGCAGGATTAGCCATTTTTCTTCCTCCTGCACCCCCCCCCCCCCGCCTTCCTTTTGCATCCCTCACCCATGCAAAACTGCATTCGTGTGGCCCTGCATTTACGGATAACATGGTTCTGCAAGTATCTGAAACAATATTACTTTTGTTTTCGTGACGTCGTCGCACAACTAGCTGAAAGCGTTGGCGACCTTCATTATCTTGGCACAATCAATGTCGGTGCAGAACTCGCACTCCCTAAAATGATCCCAATTATGTAGAGCGAAACCCATACAATATTGATATCAACGGATGCAAGCGATGTGTTTTAACTCCTCTAGCACCTTCATTTAGCTTTACATGCAATATGATGATGTACAACTAAAAGCGTTTTATTTCATGCCTGCCCACCGGTCAGCTGGGATGAAAAAAGCTTCTGATTCAACGGATGCAACCGAACTGTATATATGATATGACAAAAACTGACACTTTTACGACCCAATCGATGACAAAATTGCGAACATGAAAAAATGTCAACTGACTAGAACATTCTATAAAAGATCATTGTAGCTAGGCCAAACTCAAAGCTTAGTATTGGTTTGTGCTTGCTAACGCTTGCAGTGTGAGCATGCGTAGAACGCATGTCGAGACGTTGACGTTTCGCTGCATGAGGAAGTTGAGTCATAAGATGCCGCCAAATATAGTGGTGTATGCCTAGTTTAATCAAGATAGTTTTAAGCAGGTGGCAGAAACATATTATAAACTATACTATATCAGTGCTGACGTCACAGATCAGTGACGACACAGCTCCTTTCCAATATGATCGTCAGAATCATGGGTGGCCACAGTATTTAACTTGCATTTGAAGTTATAAAAAATGGAGATTGTATAAAAGGCATAATGGTGACGTCAAACACCATCCTAAACACTCACATGGGCACGCAGAGATCCACGGCTCCGCGAATCTCCGGCCCTTGGAGAGGATTTAGCATAGGAGAGAAGAAATATTCTCC
The DNA here is from genome assembly GCF_011947565.3 of Pollicipes pollicipes. Classification (NCBI taxonomy): domain Eukaryota; kingdom Metazoa; phylum Arthropoda; class Thecostraca; order Pollicipedomorpha; family Pollicipedidae; genus Pollicipes; species Pollicipes pollicipes. The sequence continues at coordinate 7,923,858 of NW_023596921.1, read as the reverse complement.
ACCACGGAATCGGAGCTGAATACGTGATGAAAACCAATAAAAGTGGCATTACACACAAGCACCGAATTTTTTATTGATCTACAGAGTGTCGCCACAGAAATATTATCTGAGTGTAAAGCGAAAGTAGGGGTTCTTGTTCGCAGTTGGGCAGAACGTTTGGTTTTGTATTTTTGTAATTATTTTCCATTTTGAGATCTAACTCTTATCTAAGCTGGGTTTTGTCGATCACTAGGTTTTAAAAAACCATTAAGATCCTAAACAAGCAAGATGAAAAAAGAGAAATAACTTGAAGCAGCTGTATCGTTGACCATTGCTATTCCGTGCACGCTATTTATGAAGCTTTCCGGCGTTTTTCTTAAGCCGCGTGCGGGGCCGTGGCGGGCGGTGGTAGCGTAATTGGTTGATAGTAGAGATAAAGACAGGATATGAATTCACCTTACTGTCATACACGAAAAAAGTATTGTATCAGAATCAACGTCCGTGAGTAGATGCAGCAATGCTGACTTTGCACGGCCGCCTTGCTCTATGGGGAGAAAATGATTCCTCCACCCCCGCCGCGTTGACCTCTTTAATCTCAAATAAGTGGTGCAAACGATGTTCTCCCGATTTTGACCGAGTTTCTTCTCAAAGTTGGGGAGCAGCACTCCATCCAACTAAATACGAAACTACACCGCGAGCCCCAAATTAAGTATATCAAGGTCACGAAAAGCCTACGTATCACATTGCTCCAGAATATTTCCCTTCGGTGAGGAAGGTTATGCCTTGGCTAGAACGCAGCTGCACTAACTACTATCCCCCAGATGCTCCTATTTATATCATTGTGGCTTGCTTGACATTTCAATCATGAATTTGTCATGATATGCTCTAGGGAATTGTTTAACAGGTGCACAACCTTTTGAGCATTGCTTTCTATCATCCTTAATTATGACTCACGCCTTAATAATAGAATTGCCAGTATCAGCAACTTTTTATCTGCTCCTTACTTTCAAAACACACAGTAGTTGTGACCATAGACTTAGAAAACGAACACTTACTTCGGAAGCTAGAAAATGTAAGAATTGCAAGCAGCCAATCTCAAATGGCCTTTGGCAATCACCGACCAGACCAGCTAGAGTGTGGTTTTACTGTCATCTGCTGACAAAGAATGTCATTCAGTGCCAACTGTGAGTACAGTGCAAACTCACCTGGATTATTCTGTTCTTACTACACGCCATGGTTTTAGAGTTTGTGTTCTCTCCCGCAAGTGCCAAAACCAAATTTCAGATGCCGAATGTGAGAGACCTACAGCAGCGATGCTCGACCTCTTACCTCAAAGCCGCTGTTCCCCTCAGTGGCAGGAAGCCCGAGATGAATCCTTGACGTGTGTCGCCCCAACGACCTCCCTTTACCTCTGAGGCTACAGCTCAGGCATCCACAAACGAAGATCCTAGATCGGCAGGGCTTTTCAACGCTGTTACATTAAAAAACAACGGACGATTAGCAGCATCGTTCTAGCCATTCAGCTTCTCACGGCATGAATGCAACCAACAGCAGCCCACAGACTTCGACGCTTTAAAACGCTGCGCAGCAAACTGATCACGTCCGTCGCAAGATGCTGTGGCCAGCCAAGATTCTTACGACTAGAAAGAAGCCTAGTTATTTCGTATTGTATACCGTTAAGTGTGTGAAGTGAATATTGGCTGAAAAAATCCGTGAAAATCACTGATCTGCGCGGCACTGGAAGAGCAGTGTCGACACCGATTTGTGGCGTCAGTACTGATAAACTTTAATTTGTTGCATGTTTCTGCCACCTGCTAAAAACTGTCCTGATTAAGGCTGCTATGTTTGGCGGCATTCCATGGCTCAACTCGCTCATATATCGAAACGTCAACGTTTCGACATGTACTCACGCTGCAGGCGTTAATGAGTACAGACCAATATCAAGATTTAATTTACGTCGAGCTGGTGTAAGCTGGTGTAACATGGTCTTATGTGTTGAAATTCGTGTTTATTTTCACAATGTTGTCACCAATTGCTTCTAAAAAGGTGCCAGTTTTTATCATCGATCATATCCGGTAAATCAGAAGCTTTTCACCCTTGTACGCCAACGTGAGTTCCCTTCTCTCGTGAGCCGACGGCCGTCCCCACGCCTAGGCTCCGATGACCGTGCGCTACACCCACGCTCCGCCGTTCCGTCCGCAGGAGCGTTCGTGCCTCTGACGGAACACGGCACTCTGCTAGTGGACGGTGTCTGGGCCTCCAACTACGCCTCGTTCCCGCACGCGCTGAGCCACGCGCTGACAACGCCGTTCCGTCTCTGGCCGGCGCTGTTGTCCGAGAGGTTCGTCGTCGCCGACAAGAACGTGCTGGTGGATGGCCTGAAGCGGCTCGGTCGGCTGACGCTGGGGGCGTACAGCGGCGGGGTGCTCCGTTTGGTCTCGCCCTGAGCACCAGTCGGCGGCGCCGCGCGGAGGGGTACGCCGCGGCTCGGTTGTCTGACGTTGGGGGCCTACGGCGGCGGGGTGCTCCGTCTGGTCTCGCCCTGATCACCAGTCGGCGGCGCCGCGCGGAGGGGTGCGCCGCGTGGAGGTCGCTCTTAGCGCACCAGGGGGAGGAGATCATCCAGTGTGGTGGGTTATAGCCACGTGCGGGTACAGAATCAGGGCGGGCTTTACTACGCTTGCATTGATTTTATTTGGGTAATGTAATATGTTTTGAGCCGTAGTTTTCCGATTTTGTGGTGGATCTCAGTACATTTGCACTGACAAGCGTGAGCCAGATGCCGTTGCCAGATTGCTTGCACGTTCTTGATATATTACTTTTTAAAAAATGTGTTTGCATTGCTTTGTAGTGGTGTGTAGCTTTAGTATGGTGCATTGTTACGATAAGTAAAGCTCCTGTTTTATGCGTTTTATTTCAGTCACTGCGTGTCGTCTGAACGTTTATCTTATTGCAACTCTTCGAAAACATTAGACGCCCATTTTGCTTAATTTGTCGTCACCTACAACAGCATATCATATGTAAGGCTAATCGACAGCGGTTGTGTGGAGCGGCGATCAATCCAACAGTCCAGCTCACCGCGGCGTAAAAGCTACGCTTAGGCGATCTCTACTATGTGATTTGCAGCGACTGGCGGCAGCCAGAAAATGTGAATGTTGCAAACAGTTATCTCGCGTTTGTTGTATTTACACACATATGGCTCTTTCAAAAGACAATAAAATACAATAACAATATGATTAGTCTATAAGACTGGGAACCCCAGAAGGTAGCGCCAGGGAATGCTTTGATTAACGGTTCGAGCAGGCTGTTCGCCGATCCAAGCAGCGTCGTGTCTGAATCATCCTCTGAACTTCCCCACTCTTCCAGTTCCACCAGTGTCTCAGGCATACCGTAGCTCTCTCGCGTTATCCCTCAGTCCCCTCAGGTCCTGGCCGGTTTGTACCAACATACGAGCACTTCATGCGTCTAGTTTCTTGAGCTCCACCAACACTTCTCGGATGGAGGACGCCTCCGGGTCGTTCGCACGACCCTCGGCAAAGTTGACCGCGTAGTTTGGGCCGCCTCCAACAGGCGGTACCGGTGGCGCTGCGCTGAGTGTGGCGCCGCCCGCGGCCGCGAGTGGAACTAGAAGCGACGACGTCTCAACGCCAGCCTTCGCCGTCTCTGTCGATTGGGCGCCAGCGTTACGATTGCTTCCCTGCGATTGATAAAGACACTACTTAAACCACGATGGCAAAGGGCATGTGTGATCTCTGATGCATTACGTTACGGTACTATTTTGTCTGCAAAGCAACACCTGGCACGTTTACGAGCGGGCTATTTACCTCATCGTCTGCCACAGCCCTGTATATACACAACGGGGTAGGGTCTGTCCGGCGAGCGGTCTGCGAAGTCGTACGGCCGGTCCAGGACGTGGTACAGCTGATGTCGGGAGGGTTCGGGGAGCACGCCGACCGCCGACCGCCGGCTAGCGAGATGGAACGAGCGGCCGACCCGGCCGACTGCCGGACCCGCTCGCGACGAGCCGAGCCCCTGCAGGTGCCCCGCCGCGTCGAACGACCGACTCTCGGCCGGTCGAGCGGGGTTCTCGAGCTGCCCGGGGGTGTGCAGCGCCGGCTCGTACCGCGGAAGCGCGTCCGCGCGGCTGCCGCTCCTCGGAGGAGGCGGGTCGGGCGCAGTCCGCCCCGAGATGAGGTGGTCGGACGGCCGCCGGGCCCACCGCCAGCGGTCCGTCCCAGCCACCGGAGGCGGCGGCGGCGCACTGCTCCACACCCAGGCACGCCGCCGCGACTCGACCGGCGTCAGGTCGACGGCCGACGGTGGACCGTCCGCCTCGGCTTCGAGGAGACGCGCCTCCCGCAGTGACGTCTGGCGACTCGACGGGAAGACCAACGACGGTCTCCGGGAAGGTCGAGATGGGAAGCGGAGGCGAGGCTGCCGCGTCGTCCGGGGAGCGTTCCCGGCGTCTCGGGACGGCCAGCGCAGTCTGCCAACTGTTGAGTTCCCGCGAGACCGGAGGGGGGCTGGTCGACTTGGTCGGCTTGGTCGACTTGGCCGACTTCGGTCTGAGAGCCGGAGTCTGTTTCTACGGGTCGTTGTCGCGCCAGAGCCCAGCACTTCTAGAGGCTGAGGGGTTGGCCGGGGCCTCCTGGTGGATGTAGTGGTGGATGTAGGTGTGGGTTGTGAAAGGGACGATTCCCTACTCAAACTCTGCACTGACCTGGATGCTTCAGTGGTTGGTGACTGGACAAAAAATTTCGCATGTTTTCCTCTTTGCCTCGCCGACGATTTATGGGACCCTCGCCACTTCCTAACGTTAGATAGACCCAACCGAGGACGGGGAGTTCGCGCCGTCGGAAACCTAATCCTCGAGATAAGTGACTTAGACCCATGAGGAGCTGCTGAAGCCGAAAGATCATATCTATTGTCCAGTCCTTGCAATGTGCTACGTGTATGGTCCTCAGGGAACGCAATCCTCGATGGGGACGCGCCAGCGGTAGCTGACCGCGATGGCGAAAGGCTAGACGCTGTCGTCAACGCCAGGCGAGAAATATTGCTACGGATCCTAGGAGGCCGAGACCGCAACGCTGGAGGCCTGGGAGTGTCTGTCATGCCGGTGGTGATGATGGGTCGTGTCGTGGTCACTGATGCTGACGCTTCTCTTGTGATTGAGATAGGAGAAGCTGTAACATCTGCTGCTGCGGAAGAATATGCAGGAGTAAGAGCACGGAATGGAGCAGATGTTGCTGTTGTTGTTGTTGTTGTTGCACTTGTGGCAACCCTCAAACTCTGCTCAAGAGTCATGTCTTCCCGGCTCGCCTTAGCAGCCAAAGGTCTTTGAACAAAAAGTGGTTTCAGTCGATTATCCAGAGAAGAACTCAATGATTTGAATAGAGGCCTTTGCAATGTTTGGGCTCTGGTTGGCGGTGCAGACGCCAAAACAGGCTGGAACTCATCTGTATTTGCCTCCGCGCTTGCTGCCTTGTTGGCTATTTGATTCATTATCTCCTGTTTCAGTACGTCCGACAGCGACAGCGGCCGTTTTCTCTTCCGTACATCCACTGTCAGCTGGGATCGGGTCATGCCCATCACCTGGGCGGATTGACGAGCATCAGTGTCCTCAGAAACACTTGACTGATTATCATCCGCTGGCGGAACCCTTTGCCTTATTATGTTCATCGCGTTGTCGATTGGCCCTGCCCTGGTTGCAGAAGGCGGCAGTGTGGTGGTTAATGACAATGGCATCTGATCAGCGTCCTCCATAAAATCCTTCTTCGTGGCAAGCGCATCCAACGTCCTCTGCATCAGTTCCTCCGACAGGGACATCGCTCCATGCCCGCGAGTTTGCTTCAACTCCCTCATCTCTCTCACAGAGTCCAGCGAGTGGGGCCCGTTAGGCGCCTCTCCTGGTGAGCGGAGCTGAGCTCGTGCAGCGAACATAGATGGCGGAACCGTGCCGGCGAGCAGAGCGTCGGCCAGTGCCGTGCCACGCTGTTGCCGGCCCTGGTCGGACTCTGACAGCCGCGACAGCAGCGCGGCCAGGCGGCCGTCCTGCGGGGTTCGGGAGGAGCCGGACGCGTGGGGTCGCTCCGTGGCAGGGGGTCGGGTAGTGGTCCGATGCAGAAGAACATTCGGCACACGGGACGAGCCAAGCAGCGGTGGCCGACTCCTGCTTAAAGGGCGAAGTGTGACCCGTCTAAATGCCCCCTCTGTGACAGGCGAAGAGCTGCCGACCGTCAGCCGACCACGACTGAAGGAACGGGGAGTGGTTCGCCGAAGGACCACTGCCGGGACTGGCGTGGTGCCCCATACCGCCGGCCGCCGTCTGGTGGCGGGCCGGTCAGTCGTTCGCCGCAGAGCGTCGGCCAGCGTGGTGCGCAGGCTCTGTCGGACTGGTCCGGCCGCAGCCGCACGGGCAGCCGTCTCAGGTCGGGTCAGACGCTCGAAGAGCGGCCGCTGGGTGCCTGGCATCCGCCCACCGACGCCGGCCAGCTTTCTCAGCTCCATCCGCTGCAGCTGCTGCTCCACCCGGGTCAGAAGCTCGGCTAGGGCTTCGGAGCTCGCGGACTCGTCCGTACCCGGAGACGGTGGGGTATCAGTGGGAGCTGGCGATGGAGGAGCTCTCGCGCGGTCTGCCTCAGACGCGGATTCGGCGGAGGCCTCCTCCCTCTGCTGACTCATCAAACGCAGCATGGCGGAGGTGACGGCAGGGAAGCGCTCCAGCTCCGTGATCATTGACGGTGGAATAGCCGACAGGAGGGCGGCGATGCTAGGGATTTCAAAATCATTACCTGTAGAGATGGAATCGTTGGAAACCCCTTCGACTTCGGACGATATCGACGTCTGTGCCGAGGGATTTACAGTCGTAGATAACGTCATGTCGGGGGAATTTCCCACTGGCAGGCCAGATGCTTCCCCACTGGTCGCTGTATCGTCCTGGGCAATCGAAGGCATGTTCATTAAATTGTTCGGTGATGCTTTTGAAGGCTCGTTGCCATCACCCATATCCATCAGAACCATCATAAGCTTATCATTTTCCTCTATTCGGTCTCGCGTTATGCCCGAATTGTTTGGCTTCGTTATCTGGTCCTCAGTACTATCATCATCATCTTGTGACATGATATCTTCATTCTTCAGGGCATCCTCTGATATCATAATAATGTCACTAGAGTCGTGAGGGAACATGATGTCGAGCTGCTCAGCCACCTCCTCGATGGTTTTCGAGGGTGCAAGCTTAGGATCAGAGTCGGTGATTTTAACTTCGACTATGTTTTCCTTAGTACCATTTGATGCAGTCGAATTTCTATTTATCCTGTAAAACAACCGGAAGAGCATTTTGGTCTCCGGCGAAAGTCCTTCCGAGGAAGAAGGATACAGTTCGTTGAAGCTTTCACTGATGCTCTGGACAGTTGACTCAAACTCCGGCAGAATGCCGTGCATCGTCTCCACCATTGTCTTAACCTCAGTTGGCGTCGGCACGGTTTGATTGGTGTTGTCAACGCGAACCTCTACCTCGACGTCCACGTCGGCGGGCATCACATCACCCTCTGCCGAGACCACCTCCACAGCTCGGCCGTCGAGCGTGCTGTTCGTCTCAGTCGAGCGTGGAGTTCCGGCGGGAGAAGCCGGTTGGAGAAGCTCGGCGGTGATGGTCTCTGAGCCGCCTGATCCTGCAGATGGCTGAGACGTCACTTCATCGTCCGCTGCTGGTGCTGACCCCAGCGTCGCCAGGGCCTCCAACACGCTCACCAGCCTCAGCCTCGCCTCCGGTGTGAGAGTGTCGCTCTCACCAGTGGCCTGCAGCCCGTCGTCCTCGGTGTTCTCCACATCCAAGAGCTCGCTACCCTCTTGCGGACGATCTAGAAATGTCATCCCTGCATCCGTATTCAACGGGCTCAAAGCGTCGAAAGCGGTACGTGTGGGCGCTATCATCACCGTCTCCAGCGAGTTGTTCCTCTTCATCTCCTGTACCTCAGACAGCTGCATGGCCTTGATCATGAGATCGGCGCCAATATCCACGGAAGTTGTAGCATCCCTGTCAGTGGATGACAGCTCTGTTGCAGTGGCTAGCCTCGCTACCTCGCGCGCGCGCTGCTCCTCGGCCTCCGCGTCCAGCATTTTCGTCGTCATAAGCATCAGCTCGAGGAACTTTTCGGGCGGCATCAGCGCGGCGGCGGCGTCCTTACCACCGGCCGGCAGCCGGACCGGGACGGCCATCTCCGTCTGGACCTCGTTGGCGGCCAGGTGGTCGGCGGGCAGGAGCGTGAGCGGAGGAGGAGGGTCGACCAGGGCGGCGGACCGGACACCGGTGCCGGGAGGGGAGCGGGCAGCAGCGTCCGGGAGTGTCGTGCTCGCGTCCGGGGCGGCCTCGCGGCGCGGCTCGTCCGGCAGCGTCGTGCCAAGGTCAGTGCGCGGTCGATAGGTCGTGACCCGAGCGGTCAGGAGCCCTGCAAATCAGACATGCAGTTTATGCGGTGCGGTACAGGGTGTAGCGCACTTTAGCAGCAGGTAAGGTGTGCAAAGCAGGGAAACAAAGCGGTTGGAGAGGCAATACGCAATGCGGCATGCACTGTGCAGTTTAGGTGGGGTGACATTTGCTGATTTATCTACAAGAGAGGATGGAGCTTCCAAATTGTTAGCTGCTGAGATTGATAACGTAAAGTCTTGCTTCGTTGCATATCACTTAAGACTGCTTTCAGCCTGACCTTCGCAACGTCACACTCCGGAGGCACCACCCTTGCGGAAAAGAGGAGTACTGCTGCAGAGCTTAGCTACAATAAATTTTACTAGAAGAGAAAACACACCAAAAACAATAGATCTCTAAAAGGTCAGAAGTCGCTTCAGCCTGTCAGCATATGTACAGCACAAGCGCGTCAACGTTTAGCGAAGCCGGCATGCCCACACTGTCGATCGGTCACAAGAACTGACCTACGTCAGCGAACCCGCCTCGTGAAGCAGCGGTGGCAGTCGGGCGCGCGCCAGGCGGGGGCAGGTAAGTACCCTCCGGCCGCCTTATCCTACTGCGTGCGCCTGGTCGGCGCGTCGGCGCGGGCGGCGCCGCCGTCTGTGGTGCAGAGGGCAGCACCGGCGCGGTTGTGGTTAGTAGCGCAGGCTCCGTCGTCGTCGAGGCGGCCGGCGCGTCGCGGGCGTCAGTGGAAGCGAGAGCGTCGGCGGCGACGGCGGCTATCTGGTCGGTGACTACCTGCTGGAGCGTGTCGCGGACGTCGATGAGCGGCGGGGCGTCGGCCGGCGGCGGCAGGTACTCCTGCGGCTGCGGCTGCACCTCCAGCACCGGCGGCGCCTCTCCACCCAGCAGCGGCACCAGCTCCGTCACGGCCGGCTCCTCCTGTACCTCGGTCAGACCGCCCGTGCTGACCTCGGTCAGACCGCCCGAGCCGACCTCGGTCAGACCACCTGAGCTGGCCTCAGCCAACGCCGGTAGAACTGCACTGACAGGGGCGCTGGTGTAGCTGCCTTCGTCTTGCACCGAGGTGGTCTCCGCACCCGGGGCGGATAATGAGTTGATCTCGTTTGCTGATGAGAACCCCGCGCCAACGGTTGAGCTGATCTCGCCGCCCGTCGAGCTAGTCCCGACGCCTGCAGTGGAAACCTCGTCGGCGAATGAGGCGATCTCATTGCCTGACAAGAAGCTCTCACCAACAGTTGAGCTGGCCTCTGGTGCTGGCGGGCTGATCTCACCGAACGAATCTCCGGCGTCTCCGCCACCCGGAACAAAACCTGAGTCTTCTTCCACAACGCTGAAACGAGGAGATCGTGACAGAGGCATGCCAGTGCCGATGCCTCCCACTTCTGGAGCGAAGTGTGACGCAAGCATTCAACAGGCAGTGAACGTTGCTTAAACGGTACATCAAGCAGTGAGCGGTGACGGCAGTTTGACCCCGGTCACCTCAGTTCAGCGTGCTTTGTGCTGGCGTGGGCGACGATGGCGGCAGCTGCAACCTGCAAGGCGGTGCCACATCCCTCTCCCCAGCACGTGCAGTCGCATGCCGGCCTCCCCACCCCAGTCAGAGAGCGCATGAGTCAACCTGTTGGCGCCGGGCGCGTCAGCCGAGGTCAGGTCACGTGACCACCGCAGGCGGTGTCGTGTCCGTTCCGTGGGTCGGTCGCTCGAGGCCGGCCGGGGTCGCCAAGGCAGTCTCAGACGGGACTTGCCCGCCCTGGGTGGGGCGGAGGGGTGAGAGGGCCGTGTTGAGGTCGAGTTAGGGGACTGTACGGGACTTTGGGGAGGAGCCGCGGTCATCTCTATCGTTGGCTGATCCTCTATGCTGTTAGCAAGAACGTCAGATTCTTCTGAATTTTCGACTCCTAAGGCAGCCAGTTTCTGCAACATCTTTACTCTCTTCTTGTCCTTGCTGTGAGGCCTGTAAGTTGTAATTGGCACTGACTGGGTTGCATTCCTGCGAAGCTGGGGCACCGATGCTGGGGTTACCTGATTCTTGCGTGTTCTAGGCTTAACTGTTGTCACATTAGACTCCAGTCCAATTTTGTTGGTGGGTCGTTCTGTGGACACTGATGACACTACCTTGTCTCCGTTCTTGGGCCTCCGTGCACTCTCCGATGTCAAATATTTAAGGCTCTTTCGGGGCCTGTAGGTTGTGACGACCACCGATGGGCTGCTGTGCGCGGTTGCGTTTCGCTGCTTCATGGTATCTGTTGTTGAGGTTTGTGCTTCATTGCTCTGATCAGATCCCGCTGACCTCGCTTGCTCGAGGCGCTTTCGCAGACGCCGTCTTCTCGTCTTGGCCCGATCGGTTCCGCGCTGCCCGAACCTCCGCACCGTGCGAACCGTCGCAGCGGAATCTGCCTTCGGCGCGCTGTCACCATTTGACACTGCTTTCGCGGGGAAGCTCAGACGGTTTGGATATGATCCTTCATTAGGTGCCTTTTCTGAGCTGATTGCCGCGAGTCGAGCGGCCCTCGTCGTAGGGTTCGTCTGCCGCAGCCTCTGCGCTGGCCTCTGCGGTATTGCTGGCTCGCTAGATGTGTTCTTGATAGGGAGCTGGGATCCCAGCTCTTTCTGTTGCGATTCTTTAGTTTCTTTAGCCCTGTTTCTCAAACGGTTTCGTCGCCGCTGATAAGCAGATCCCCTTTTGCGAGAAACTACATTGGAACTGGAATCATTAAGTACATTGGTGCGCTTTGGCATTGGCCTTTCCTCTTGTGCAGCTAATGTTATGTGTGTAACACGATTCCTGGCCAATTGGCGTCGTCGTTCGTATATGCTTTGTTTCCCATGTTGCGTTACATTCCTGGTGGTATTACCCGTTTCTATTCGGCTGTCCGGGCCGGTGCGTGAATTTCTCAGAAGTGATGGGCGTTCCTTCTTCCGCCTGTTCGTGAATCGATTTCGACGTCTTTGATACGCGCTTTGAACGACGGGACTTACAGAGGCTTCTTTTTCCCCCGACTCTTCACGCTCCGCCTTTACCACTTCAGCCCCGTCCTCTTGCTTTACAGGCGGTGGCAATGGTTGACGCTCTTTTCCGCCACTTCTCAATCGGTTTCTCCTCTGGTATCTGTTACCGACATTCCGCACTCTGTTACCGCTGCGTGGCTGTTTCAATACGCTCGTTCGCTGACCCTTGACATGACCCTTGCCCTCCTCCACTGGCGCCGCCGCAATGGTCGAAGTTGCTCTTCCTCTATTGAACTTCAACAGACCACCGGGCCTTCGGCGCCTGACCACGGAGCGCGGGGTCACCGTCCTCGGTAGGCTTGGCCTCCTGTTGGCCCACGGCTGCACATCTACCAAGGGCTTCTCGGACTCGCCCCTGGCCGCAGACCCCAGCAGGCTGAGCAGGGAGGAGGCCTTGGTGGTGGAAGCCGGCGGGGCGATCGTCGTCTCCGGCGGGAAGTACGTGCTGTTGATGGTGGTGTAGCGAGACGGCGCGGGAGTCGTCGCCGTCGGCGTCGACGCGTCCTCGTAACGCGTTGACGAGAGCGTGGTCGGCGCGGACGGTGGGGTGTCCTCCTGGTATCGGACCGGGTCGGGTGTGGTTGACACGACTGGCGGTACACTCTCGTGACGAGTGGGGGCTGACGTGGCGGGCCCAGGCGCCGACGTCGTCCCGAACTGCTCAAGAGACGGCGAGATCCGCATGCCATGCCAACCCTCCTGCCTGCTAAACTTGAACGAGTTCGAGACTGCCTTCAACATGCCAGTTGATGACGCCGTCGGGGCTGCCGTTGTTGATGCCATGGTAGCAGTGTGTGGGGCGTAGTCTTCGTCAACAGAGTTGTGAAGGCTGTCACCGCTGACCTCACGGGTCACGGGCGGCGACGCTGAGGTTACCGACGAACCTGCGACGGTCGCTGAGACCCGCGTCGACGAGGGCCTGTAGGTGGTCACCGCCGCAGCTGCCGCGTCGTCCGGCGTTGCGGCCTCCGTGGTTCCGGCGCCGTGACTTCTCGGGCGCTCCGTGCGCTCGGGCGGCACGTAAGGCAGCACCAGCGACGGTGTGACGATCTCGACGTGCAAGGAACCCGAGTCTGCCGATCCCGGCGCCGCCGTGACGTCGTCGTCCGCCGGCGGGTAGCTGACGGGTGGCGACATCGTTGTGCTCTGTCCCGGAGTCGTGCCCACCGCGGTGGAGGATCGCGTCGGAGCGTACTCCGTGACTGGCACGAGGGACGTGCTTGCCGCCGGCGCACCCGCCGTGGGCTCAGGCTCTGGAGTCGGCTCCGGCTCCGGCGTCGGCTCCGGCGGTAGGTGTTCGAAGGCGGACGTGCTCAAGAGGGACTGAGAGTGCGCGCTGTTTTCAGTAGTGGTTAAAGTGGAAGACTGTGTGGGTGGGTACACGGTGCTAGATATACTGTCGGGATGCGTTGTGGAGCTTTCAGTGTATGTCGGTATGGTAGATGGCTGATGCTGGGGAGCTGCAGTAACCGCCGGATCAAAATATGTAGGTAGACTTGAGACGCTTTTGTCGGGTGAGCTCGTGGTGGTAGACGTTTGGAAAGAATAATTTGTCCCCCTATTTCTTTCAGTCGTGTAAGCACTCGTAAGACTTGAGGTGGTTGGCTCTGTTACGAGATATTCAGTAACAGGCAGCCTAGTGCTACCTCCTGATGTCAGGTTTTCAGGAACGGAAGCTACTGTCGTGGAGTTTCCAAACAGATAGTTGGTTTCCGGTGTTTCCGTGGTAGAAATCGGGCGAGAGAAGTCGACAAGTGGCAGACCCGTGCTGCTCGTTGCCGACAGATGCGTAGTGGAGGGGCCCGCAGCGCCCGGCTGGGGCGTAGTGTTCACCGTTTCGGGTCTCTCGACAGTACTGGGGAAGGATACCGTGTCAGGTGCTGAAGTCGTGGAGACCGATTCGGTGGCTGGGTCCGGCGGAGGTAGATAGCCATTGAAAAGCTTCGGAACTCCTGGCTTGGCTGAAGACGAATTGCCACGACCTAAGCTCAAAATGCTGCTCAGACGAACTCCACTCGTCGCGGTATTTTGCGACACCAGCTTCTCGGCTCCGTAAGAGTTCTTCCCCGGCGAAAAGTCTTGACGCGGCGGCTCCAAATAATCAAACACTCCCATCACTTGCCTCAGATTGTCATCAGCTGCCTCCGGGCCCGGATTTAGGGCTGGTGTTGGCTGCCCAGCTTCCACCAGCGGTGCGACCGTGCTGGAAACTGGAGCTCCTGTTGATGTTAACGGCTCGAGATACTCGTCCACCAAGGCCCTAAGTGTCGTTGCCTCTACGTCTGAGGCTGACGTGGCTTCGCTAGCCCCAGGTGAAAGATATTCTCTTTCAACTGGCTTCGTCGTGGAGCCGGGCCGCGATGGCGCTGGGCTGGCTTCCGGCTTGTCGGCACCATTCTGTAGTACCTCTGCACCGGTCCTTGGCGTCTCCGTGCTGCTCGCCGCCGGTTCCTCCGCACCATCCCCGGCCACCCTAGACGACACGGGCCACACCAGTGATGCCGGTCGCTTCCTGTTCTTCTCCCGGCGCAAGCCTGGCCTCCGGACGTGCACCTTCACCTTCTCCAGCGGCACGGCGGGGCTGAAGTGCAGGTGAACTGTCTTGGAGGGCCGCAGGCGGTCCGACGGGCCCATCCTGAGCCGCACTGTCGTCGTCACCGAGAGCCGAGAGCCGAACGGCCTGTAGGTGGCGCCGGGGAGGCGACCGGAGGCGGCACCGGCGCGCAGCGAAGCGGCCGCCGTCAGGTGGCGCGAGTGCAGCGCCGCGGAGAGGCGCCGCGACACCTCCGGCAGCAGGGTCGAGCGGAGCGCGTGCAGACGCGTCGTGAAGTGCATCACCGGCCCGGGGCCGAGCCCGCGCATGGCCGAGGCGAGCCCGGCGTCGTGCTGCCGCAGCACCGCTCCGATATTCAGGCTGATGGTGGTGGTGCGCCGGCCGACGGCGGCCGGTGAGGGCGCTGCGCCCGAGGCGGGGCGGGGGAGCGGCGCAGCTGGCGGGCGCGGCAGAGGCGGGGTGGGGATCGGCGACGGGAACGGCGAGGGGAACGGGACGGAGACTACCTTGGCGCCCAGCTTCGGCCAGTCTAGTCGGAAGTCATAGATCTCGGCGCTGGTAAAAGCATAAGTCGCGTTAGTCAGGTCAGACGACGCGGTGGACGAAGCACACACAATGGCTACTGCAGATGTTAGTTCGCAAGGCAAGCACGAGCAAATTCAAAACCATAACACCGCCATAATGCTACGAGCTAAATAGACTGCTGCAAGGCATACTGGGCGTTTCACACAGCATTTTCTACGCTATTTTTCTACTATAACCCATGACCGAAATTCTATAATGTCATTCAGTCTAATGAATTTCCCACACCGATCCGGCACTACGCCAATCCCAACAGGAGCAACGAACACGACTAAAAGCTACCGTCATTCAACCCCTCACTTCGTGCTTACTATGCTAGGGTCATTAGTGCTTAGTCATGCATCAACCTCTCACGTGTTAGCAATCCAACGAAGCCTTCACACCGACAGGGTAATCTTCGTTCATTTAACGGCGACGAAGACAGAGGGGATAATCGCCCACCTGTTCTGTTGCTGTCCCTCCTGAAACTGGCTGTCCGGCTGCGGGTACGTGTACTCTTCCTCGGCTTGCTGACCTTGACCTCGGAGGTCGATGACCTGCCCGCTAACTAAGCCGTCTTGGCTCTGATCGGACACGAGGGCATTGCCGCCCAGGTCGCTCTGAGGAACAGTGGGATGAGTTGGCCAGTGCCGAACGATACCATTTGGATGAGAACTGCGGCACATAAAACAAGATGCATATCCCGATGCGCTAGCGCAATGAAACATGTGGTTTTGTGCCGTAGATCAGTGACCTTACAAGGTTAATCTGAATTTATTTTACTTAACAATCCGCTATTTAATTGTCGCAATGAGACATGTGGTTTCCAGCACGCGCTGGGGGGGGGCGGGGGTCAAACTGACCAGCCCCCAAAGGTTTTTTCCAGACAATTTTGCACAGCTGTAGACAACAGAACAGCGGATTGTCTAGTAGTACAAATTCAGATTAACCTTGTAAGGTCACTGACCTGCGGCAGGTCAAAGTCAGGCCATGGATTCTGCGAGGTCAATTTCTAGGGAATCGTTCATTCTGATGCAACAACGGAGTGTTAGACGTAACCGTAATCTCTGGGATGTTTTCTTAAGCAACACAATAATTGACTGATCAAATTCCATTGACCTATGGTCAGCTTTAAAAGTCTGACCAAGGCCAGACTGCTTTAGTACTTTAGGATTTGCTGTATGGGGTAGTTTCTATTGCTCATTTAAAATTTATTGATGACTGGAACCGTATTACACATCTTCTATGCGTTTTCAAAGGTCAGAATGGTCACTGACCTAAAATGACTGAGGTCAACATTTTGTTTCTAGGAACATGCTGCATAGCGTAAGGTTTATCGCTTATTCAAATGAAAAGCTAAAACCAGTGTAGTATGATATTGGTCACCATGACCTTCAAAAGGTCACTGGCCTTAAATAATCATGTGACCTTTTGCTTAGAACAGCATCTAGGTTCTGGGGGCACTTTGGAGACCAACCAGGAGATCGACCTTGTTTGAAGTGTTTGACCCCAAGGTCATAATCTAGGAACCTCAAACTCTGACCTGAGTGGGTTCAGGTACAGGCCAGTACACCCTGTAAATTTGGTGTCTCTAGCTTCCCTAGTTCCCGAGATCTCAGGGGGTCAAATTGACCCTCCACCCGAGCGAAGGGCATCCAACCACCCGGGCGCGTGTTAATAAATGAGCCAACACCCATATACCGCTATGCATGTTCTACGTTTCTGCTCTTCCACGGGATGTACTTTAGCCAGCAATTGTAGCCAGCCATTGCTTGCATTATAGCTTAATACCACGCCCTTCAGGCTGATATTCGTACCCATCATCACAAACGATGGAGAAATCTGGAGCCGTGATTGCCTGCAAAACGCCCTGACGCTCTGTTCCACCTCATTTTGGCATCCTTAATTCCAAGCCTGATCGTGGTAAAACACGACCGCAAAACAGAGCACAACCACAGTCGTGATGAGCTAAGCCAGACGTGCATTTTCGCGGTCGGTCGGCGCGCCATCCGGCACTCTGGCACGGGAACCGTCGGCGGTCTGCCGGCGCCTCAGTCCAAGCAGCGCTCCACCCCCGCATTACTGCGTGTCTCCAGTCTTAAGTGCGCCCCTGACTGTACCCGCGCTGCACTGCCAGCCGCAAGGCAGAGAAAGCGCCTGACTCCCGCGCCGGCGAATCTCGCCCGTTGTCACTGCGGACGCGGCTGGCGGCGCCGTGGCGCCCGCGGCGCTCCTGGCGCCGACTGATGGACGCGGCGCAGCTGTGGGAAATTGTCGCGCGCGCGCCACCGCCGCCTCATCGCGAAAACCGCGCGTGCGTCCCACCAGACGACGCACGTGGCTCCGGAAAGTCCGAACGGTCGCGGCGATGTCGGCCTGTTAATGACACCGACATGCAGCCTCTAAATGGCTTCAGCCCCGCCATCTGACTCGGCGGACATGCCGCGCTTTTTCGAAGGCCACCCGAGGGGATCTTCACCTCTGTCCGCGCGTCCGTCGGTGGCGGTGAGCGTCGTACCGCGCGGACAGGCCATGCGTCACCGGCGGCGAGAGACGCTCTCGGAGGCGTCATCGGCGGCGAGAGACGCTCCGGGAGCCGTCACCGGCGGTGAGAGACGCTCTCGGAGGCGTCAACGGCGACGAGAGACGCTCTCGGAGGCGTCATCGGCGGCGAGGACGTCGTCCATCACGGGGCGGTCGTGGCGCATCTCCGAGCCGTTTCGTCACAAGGCACGCTGTCCCGCGGGGAGGCACCGTCGCGGAGACGGCGCGCCCTCGGCACCCGTCGACAGTGACGTGACTCTCGGGCGGCGATGGCCATTGAAGCGTCTCGCCGGACCGGGGCGCGTCACGTGAAGAGATGAGAGTGCTTCGCAGCAGCCGCAGATTGTCAGCGCGACACTACCGCGGGATCATGCTCAGCGGGATCGCCAGCATTTTAGCTGTCCGATCGCCAAAATTGTAGTTGTTCAAATCCGACTGACAGAAGCAAACTGTGGCGCTCACAGAAAATGCCTCGGATATCTGGCATGCGCTTACCTCAGTCGGTCGAGGCAGTGGCGGCAGACAAGTTTTAGTCGTTGGTTTGCTGGACGGGAAACTTAAATACCTGTGTGGCTTTGGAAAGGCGTGACGGTCGGCCGCACACCGAGAACGCTTCTCAACGTATCTCAACTATTTGCGGGGGGACTGCGGTAATGGCACGACACTGCGGTCGGGCTGCGTGACGCTCTGACGTGAGCGTGTACGTGATGGCGCGTGACTTAATGGTCGATGGGCACCACTAACAGGCAGTTGTCGCCACCATAATAAAGCCATCGGACGACTGTGATTTACTGCACTGGTATGTCCGGAGAAATGCCGCCTTGAGACCCGATTAAGAAACTATTACGAGAGACGATGAATTAGAAGGACCATTTCTAAATCATTTCTGGGTAAATACGTTGAGGTAGAATATAACAAGTGGGCGTCCGATCAGGTAAACTGCTGCGAGCCTTGGGCTATGATTTGAATGATAATTCACTGAATATCATAACACTGATTAAGGTGCTATTGATGAATAAAAGAGCGTCACCATAAGCAGTGGGAAAGCATTACGATAAAGCATTTATGCTCTCTCTTTGTGGTGTTGTCAAAGAGCATTCCCGATAGCACCAGTTTATGCATTGTTCTATGTCGTGAATAGGTGCGCAGAGCAATAGCTGTCAAAAGCATATGGCTCCTAATTCACACACGCGTGAGCGTACCGTTTCATGTCAGCATGGTTGTACCCAGCGCTACGGCAGAACAGGATTAAGCACAAAATGCATTACAACGGGAGTATGATTTGTTGAGTCGGATGCAACGTCTTCAGCCTAGGGGGTTTATTATTTAAGGGGGTTTATCAAGGAGCATTTGGTCCGGCTCACTTCTGTAAAACAGCTCGGCTTGCAAAGGAAAACGTCGGCACGTGCGAAGATTTTTGGACAAGTAAAAAATGTGCTAGGGATAATATGATGCATAATAAGTTTGACCAGCATGGTGACCAACTTTACCTCAATGTTGCCAAGGAAATGTGGCAAACATACAAGTGGTACCTGTGAGAACGCTTTCGAATATTGTGATGGATATCTAAATCACAATTCGCCAGCATTGTTCCTACTTCCCAGCCATGTCTCCACCTCCTCCCTTTCAGTCGACGGAGGTCGCGCCTATGGCGGCCAGAGGTCGTTGTAGGTCGTGCCGGAGCGTCCGCTCAGCTGATTTTGTAACGCCGAGTGCGCCACTCCAGTGATCATCAGCAAATCGCTGACACGACCGCGTCTTATGCTCGGCCCTCTGCACGTGGTGTGAGACTCAAGCGATAACTGTGAGAGAGCGGCGAGCGGCGCGGTGCGGCTGCACTCGCGCGCCGGCGGGCTAGTCATGACGTTAGCGGAAGAAGCCCTCCGGTGACAGGCATACTGGTCAGGGGACCGAAAAGGAGGCTTACCTGGACCGTGTTCGAAGCTTGGTCTGCGGCAGGCTGGGCGATGAAGCCTCCGTCACTAACCGACCTGAAATATGATTGTGATCATCATCCGGTACAGATGACTTAGTGACTCCATGTTCAGGCGCAGCGTAGTGTAGTCTTAGATGTGACCAGTGGGCGTTAACAAAGGTGACTGACGATTTACGAGTAATCCGACAAACGAGGCTTGTGCAGACCACGGAACGTAGTGCGATATCCTGGCCGTCGCGTGTAAGAGGAAAGTGAGAGAGGCCCATTGCATAAGTAGGACACAAATGCACGCAATGCATTCCTTTCCGAAGAGTTACATTTGACCGCTAGCATTCTGTCGGAATAAAGCACGCAAAACAGAGGCATCGCTATGGTGCAGCTAGACGAGTCATGTCGATCGACTCACAGGGGCAGTGACGTCATAATTTTGCCCGCGGCACATCTGCTCGATGTCTACTCACTGTGTCTGCGAGATGTCATCAAACGACGTGTCTACCGTCGACTGGAAGTCACCCTGGCTCGCGAAGGCGTCTCCAGAAATCTGCACGTCGCCGTCTTGGGCCTGCTGATACTGCTGCTGGTCAACAGCGATGCTGTTCTGGACGGACGAAACCTGGTCCTGCTGGGTCTTGACTCCTCCCTGCTGGCTGTCGCTGAAACTCTCATCAAACGTCACCTGGTTTTGAACAATCTCGGTTTGCCGCGCGCCTTCATCAACGGCTCCCAAAATGGACGTTTGCTGATTCTCCTGAATCACAGCTTGGCCATTGTCTACGAAGTTACTTTCGAAGGAATCCGGTTGGTTAGCAAAAACGCTGTCTTGTTGATCGCTCGTGAAGGTGTTGTCCACGTTCACACCCTGAGCATTCTGGACGATCTCTCCCTCTTGCTGGACGTTCACAAATCCACTGTTAAAGGAAGCGTCCTGCTGTTGCTGCTGGGAGTCGACGATGACATCGCCGAAGGTGGACTGCTGTTGGTCTTGGACGAACTGCTGTACCTGATCGGATAGCGTCACAGGCTGCACGCCCAAGGCTGCGCCTCCTCGGATATCGATGTCTGGGACCTGGCCATTTGTCTGCGGAGGCAGATAATCCTGGACAACGCCGACACTATCGCCGCTGGAGAAAACACTCTGCCCTTCCTGGCTCTGGCCGCCCGAGGTGAAGCTATTGGTAGCGTCTCCAGATATGAGCCCCGCGCTGCTCTGATCTTGGGCATCGGAGACGACGCTATTGGCAGCGTTTCCAGATATTACGCCCGCGCTGCTCTGATCTTGGGTATCGGAGATGAAGTTATTGGCAGCGTCCCCAGATATCACGCCCACGCTGCTCTGAGAGGAGACGCCAGAGCCCTGATTGTCATAGTTGTCTGCAGCGTTGCCTGATATTACACCAACGTTGCCCTGAGAGGAGACGCCAGAGCCCTGATTGCCATAGTTGTTGGCGGCGTTGCCTGATATCACACCAACGTTGCCCTGAGAGGAGACGTCAGAGCCCTGATTGTCATAGTTGTTGGCGGCGTTGCCTGATATCACACCAACGTTGCCTTGAGAGGAGACGTCAGAGCCCTGATTGTCATAGCTGTTGGCAGCGTTGCCTGATATCACACCAACGTTGCCGTCAGTCAATCCACCGGAGGACTGATCGTTAATAATAAAGTTATTTGCAGCATCGCCAGATATCACGCCTTGGCTATCCTGGATCAATCCACCAGATCCCTGGCTGTCCGAGACGAAGCCGCTCCCAATGTTGTCACCTATCACACCTTGGTTGTTCTGAGAGAATCCACCGGAGCTCTGACCGTCGGCGATCAGGCTGTTGGTCGCGGGCGGTCCGTAGCCCTGGTTCAGGCCATCTCCGGCCGCGGGCTGAGCCGCGGCGTCGCCCTGCACCAGCACCTGCGGAGCCGGCGCCGGTCCCAGCAGCAGGCTGTTGCCGGCCGGCGGGCCATACCCGGCGGCCGTCGTCTGCGCCTGGGCGACCTGCTGCCGCGCCCCTCCCGGGCCGGCCAGCAGGCTGTTGCCGGCCGGCGGGCCGTAGCCGTCCAGCGGCTGCTGCTGCCCGGCCGGCTGGGGCCGGGCGCCCCCCGTGATGACGGTGGCGCCGGCCGGCAGCGGGCCAGTCAGGATGTCGTTGGCGCTCGGCGGCCCGTACTCCTGGCCCGGCTGGCGCGGCGGCGGGGAGAGGCGGCCGGCCTGCTGCGACGCGCCCCGCGGCGGGCTGATAACCTGCTGCTGCTGGGGCGCGCCGTAGTCTTGGCTCGCCTGCTGGTTGAAGCTCTGCTGGGGGACGAAGCTGGTGGCCTGGGAGGAACTGATGATGTCTTGCTGCTGGGGCGCGCCGTAGTCCTGGCTCGCCTGCTGGTTAAAGTTCTGCTGGGACGCAAAACTACCGGATTGCTGTTGGGAGGGAAAGCCGCCGACTTGTGCAGGGCTGATGATATCCTGCTGCTGAGGTGCGCCGTAGTCCTGGTTCACCTGTTGGCCGAAACCCTGCTGAGAAGCGGAGCCGCCGAATAGTGGCTGGCTTACGGTATTTTGTTGCTGCGGTGCACCGTAGTCCTGGTTCACCTGCTGGTTCTGCTGAGAGACGAAACTTCCCGCCTGTCCTGAGCTGATGATGTCCTGCTGCTGCGGTGCACCGTAATCTTGGCTTGCCTGCTGCCCCCGGCCTTGCTGCACGCCCTGATTGAATAATTGTTGGCTGAAGGGAGCCTGCTGGGACTGCTGGCCGACAGAGACCTGGGCAGCCTGCGTCTGGCTGATTACGTCCTGGAACTGGGGCGCGCCGTATTCCTGACTTTGCTGCTGACTGAAGCCTTGCTGGCTGACTGTGGCCGGGCCCTGTGGAGACCCGTACGCCTGCTGCGGAGAGTCGGCGCCGTTAAATAACTGCGGCAGAGGTGACGGAGGCAGCCTCGCCAGCTGCTGTTGGACAATAATGTCCTGCTGTTGCGGAGCCCCGTAACCTTGTTGCGGCCGTGACCCTTGCTGAGGAGCTCCGTAGTTTTCCTGAGCTTGCGGTAGTTGCTGAGGGCTTCCATAGTTTTGCTGAGGCTGGGATGGCTGCTGAGGGGCACCGTAGTTTTGTTGAGGCTGAGCTGATTGCTGAGGGTTTCCATAGCTCTCTTGAGGCTGGGACGGCTGCTGAGGGCTTCCATAGTTTTGCTGAGGCTGAGATGGCTGCTGAGGGGCGCCATAGTTTTGCTGAGGCTGTGATGGTGTCTGAGCGGCTTCATAGCTTTGCTGAGGCTGAGATGGCTGCTGGGGGCTTCCATAGCTCTGTTCGGGCTGGGTAGGAGCTCCATAGTTTTGTTCAGGCTGCGTGGGGGCCTCATAGCTCTCTTCAGGCTGTGTGGGGGCTCCGTAGCTCTGTTCAGGCTGCGTGGGGGCTCCATAGCTCTGTTCAGGCTGCGTGGGGGCTCCATAGCTCTGCTCAGGCTGTGTAGGAGCGCCATAGCTCTGTTCAGGCTGCGTGGGGGCTCCATAGCTCTGTTCAGGCTGCGTGGGGGCTCCGTAGCTCTGTTCAGGCTGCGTGGGGGCTCCATAGCTCTGCTCAGGCTGCGTGGGAGCGCCATAGCTCTGTTCAGGCTGCGTGGGGGCGCCGTAGCTCTGCTCAGGCTGCGTGGGGGCGCCATAGCTCTGTTCAGGCTGCGTGGGGGCTCCGTAGCTCTGTTCAGGCTGCGTAGGGGCTCCATAGCTCTGTTCAGGCTGCGTGGGGGCTCCGTAGCTCTGCTCAGGCTGCGTGGGAGCGCCGTAGCTCTGTTCAGGCTGCGTGGGGGCTCCATAGCTCTGTTTCGGCTGCCTGTTGGCGCCCCGCGAAGGGCCCGGAATCGGTACCCATTTAAAGCCATTGCATGCTTCGCACGCGGCAGAAAAATCCTTGGAGGTTCGCTGGCCGCCGCCGTACGCTCCCCCTGCAGCTCCGCCTCCACCGCCGTGTCCATCTCCATCGCCTCCACTGTATCCACCGCTTCCACCATCGTGTCCACCACCTCCATTACCTCCACTATATCCGCCGCCTCCACCGCCGTGTCCAATGGCTCCACCAACATGTCCGCCTCCTCCACCACCTCCGCTGTATCCACCTCCTCCTCCACTGTGTCCACCGCCTCCACCGCCTCCGCTGTATCCAACGCCTCCACCATCGTGTCCACTGCCTCCACCACCGTGTCCGCCTCCGCCACCGCCTCCACTGTATCCACCTCCTCCTCCACTGTGTCCACCGCCTCCACCACCTCCGCTGTATCCCCCGCGTCCACCGTCATGTCCACTGCCTCCATCACCGTGTCCGCCTCCTCCACCGCCTCCACTATATCCGCCTCCTGCGCCACTGTGTCCGCCGCCTCCGCCTCCGTGTCCATCACCTCCACCGCCATGTCCACCTCCTCCGCCGCCTCCGCCGTATGTACCGCCTCCACCGCCGTGTCCACCGCCTCCACTTATATGGCCGCCTCCACCACCACCTCCATTGTATCCCCCTCCACCACCGTGCCCACCTTCCCCACCTCCTCCGCTGTATCCACCACCCCCGCCTCCGTGTCCACCTCCTCCACCACCGTGTCCACCCGACGGTGCCGAATAACCAGATGATGGTGGTGCCCCGTAGCTGGTTGAGGGCGGTGGTCCATAGCTGGTCGAGGGCGGTGGTCCGTAGCTGGTTGAGGGCGGTGGTCCGTAGTTGGTTGAGGGCGGTGGCCCATAGCTGGTTGACGGTGCGCCGTGTCCGCCGCCGTGTCCGCCGCCGTGTCCGCGGCCGCGGCCGCCCTTTCCTCGTCCTCGGCCCCTGCCGCCGTGTCCCTTGCCGCGCCCTCGCCGGCTGTTGAAGCCGAACAGCTTGAGCAGGTCCCGCCTCTCCCTTTGGTGCTCCTCCGCCGCCACTGCGCACAGCGCAGTCAGCAGGCAGACCTGCGGACGAGGGCGGCGCCGGGTCAGAACAGCCTGCGGGAGGCCAGCCGAACGAAAAAAGGGAGATGGAAAGGACGCAGGATGTATTGGGATGTGCACGCTGTAGGGATGTGCCGCACAAAAAGTTTCGAGATGATCGTAGCGCATGGAAGACTGACGTCAAATACGGTACCACGACCACCGCGGCGCGGCGCTTTTATTTTCTGACGTTGTCAGATTGTAGGGATTAATATTCGAAGCAGATGTAGATATTTCAGGCTTTGGACAGAGGGCCTTCGGCCCAAAGACAATGGTTAAAAGAGGGTTTGTGGATGCTTCATGTCAACTTTCCCATCGGTTAAAGAAATAATATTCCACCAACTGTTCAGGGAATCACAGCTCATTGCAGGCATTTTTTCTGCGCTACGCTATGCCGCAGCACTGTTGCATCAAACTACGTTAAAACTCTGGGTGGTTGGCCGCCAACATTTACATTTGGTCTGGGTGAAATGAAGCGTCTACACTGCAGGGAGAAGGCGGCGTCCGTAGATACATTAACTAGCACTTTTCCACCGACGGCGGCAAAGATGATTCGTCTCAGCCAGCAATTTCACTTTACTTTACGGCCATTGAAGCGTCATGCTCATTCGTGCAGCATTTCCATAACCAGCGCGTCGGATTCGGCCCGGCCCGCCGCACGCGACAACAACCGGTTGTCTTGGACACCACCTGCGCCGCCGCCTCTCCACCCGCCGGCGTGGGATGCGGCGCCTTCTCGTCATGAAATATGCAAACGCTCCGCAGTGGGCCAGTCCTAGTTGTGCAAGATTATATTTCCATTCTGGCATGTGTCGTCAGACAGTTGCGATACAAGATGAAGTGAAATTGGTTAGGAAGTGGATGGAGGTGTGCCGGATAAGCAGTCTGACTTGCAAATATGCTTGATGCATCTGACACAAATGCGTCGTCAATTCCGTTTCTCTAATGCCGCATGCTGGCTTTTGAGCGGGAGCGATTCGTACAGGCATGGACGATTCATGGCTGGTAGGCAATCCTGTCAACATTCACCGATCAATTTTGACAAAGGTCCTCACAGCCCCGACTCTTCTGGTATTTCAGTAATGGCCAAACTCTGACATCATGTCACTTTTTGCATCATGGTCGAGGCATGGCTGTTTACACTATAACGGTTACTAAAAGACCGCTCAGACGAAAACGTGACGCTCGTCCAGCAGCGGTGCCGTGCCGTTCTAAGATGATGGGATGAGCAGAGTCTGGGTTTGGTCCGCGCATGTCCCTCGCAAAGCTGACAAACACATTTCTAGGGAGACCATATCACACATCAGTGGACATCACTCGTGCAGCGGAGGTGGTGGGCGGGGATATGGGAGAGGATGCAACGAGTAGCGCTAGGGCGGGGTTTAGCATATGCGACCGGGGGGATGTCAGCCACAGACGGGGAGCTCAATTGGTCGAAATGAATGGGCATGGATAAAGGGTGAGTGGTTCGGGTGGATGACACATTGAAGTTATCTTGGGATTGAATTGAAAATGCCGCTGACACAATGCGGGTTGATCTCCGAACCATCTGAACTAAGGCATACAGCTGGAAACAAGGGCGTAATGACGTGATATTTACGTCATTTACTATTTCATTGAACAGGTAAGCCACAACAACTGTATATCAGGATGCTGAAAGGCTCGTAAACCTAGGCCGCATTAGCCATCTCTAAAGGCTGCTACCATACAACTAAGAGTGCATAGAACCGCTGTTGTTTGGGGCCTGCCGTTCTCTCATGCCTTTCACAATGCCTACCTCGCCGACCGTGGGCCGTCTGACCGGTCACCTCTGGCACCTCCGGCACCTCTGGCACCGGGGGTGGGCCCGGTGGGCCCCGGCCGGGTGCGCCGCCCGCCTCATTACTACCCCGGCGCGTGATTGAAATCACGATTATAGCCGGTCAGCAGGGGCGCGGCCATTACGCGGCCAGCGCGGATGACCCCAAGCTAACCTTTGAAAGCTGCGGGCTGGCGACCGGCGTTGGCGTGCAGGCGGGGTGGGGCTAACGGCACCCGGCCCCGGACCGCCGACTCGGCGGCCGGCCCGCCCCCGCACGGACGACCTGTGCGCCTGACCTGGCCTCGGCGAACCCACGGGGCGACGGCCGGCCGGGGGGAGCGCTTGGAAGCCAGGTGGGGCAATCAGGTTCTCTCGGGGACGATTTCAAACCCGTTGAAAGAGACGTTAGTCTGATTTGGGTTTGACTATACTGAGAGGGTTGGGCGAATAGACCCAGTGGCAAGCGCGCGAGTAAAACATCCGGTCCTTCTCACCTTTGTCAACATTTATCCGTGTCTTTCTTTATCGCTGCTACCCACAGAAACGAACTGGTGTCTTTTAACTGATAATTTTCTAGTTCATATCGCTACTACGTAGCCTCTGTGCCGCCATTCTGGTCCATTTAACGGGACACAGTGCGATCAATCTCCCACAAGAACTCTTGAAGCCAACATACGGAAAGCGGAAGCTGACGACATACTCCTGAGTGCGAGTCGGCCTTGCTACGCACCCGAGCGTAACCGGGTGAAGCCTGGTCTTATCCCCGGTCTGTGTCGTTTTCCCCCGGCGCCGCCTGAGACATTTCCGATGACGTGTCAAGTGAGGACAAACGCAGGCGGACAGACGAACGTGACGACCTGGGCACGGTGGTGACGGTACCCAATCGCCGCTCCGATAGCCTGAAGTTGAGTCGCCTCCGCGTCACAACCGTCACCCAGCGCCCCGGAGAAAGTCCCGAGGAGACGCCTCGACACACTGCCGCTCCATCCGACGACGATTAATAACCCAAACAGGCGTGAGACTCGAGGCTCGTGCGCGCGCTCCGGTCTTACAGCCGCGCCGCCCACGCCGCCCACGCCGCCGACCGGGCCGCTTACGTCACGTGGTCACGTGACGGCCGTCGATCAGCGCTCGGCGGTCGGAGGTCCACCGCAGACGTCCATGGCCCAGCGTTGGCTCCGATGACGCCGGCCACGTCACCGGCCGCCAGCGCGTGTCACGGGTCCTTCGCGCGTGACCGTTGGGATTGGGTTCTCAGCGGCGCCGCGACTTTGGTGGAGCGCGTGAGCCGGGCCTGCGACAGGGCCTTCGATATCGGTGAGCGGAGGCTGAGGACTGCGGCGGCTCTCACTTTGCGTCATGTCAATACGCCGACCACCGCGGGGAGGCTGCCGGCCGCGTGGCTGCACTTTCATGCATCTGCAAATGCGCCGTCGGTCCGAAGTCCCGCCGCGTGTCACAGTGGTCTAGCCCGCGGTGTCCCACTGCAGGAGTGAAGGGAATTCCGCCTCAGGCAGTCATATTGGCTGGTCATCCCGCACTCGTTCGCAGCACGCCTATTTCTATCGCTGCGTGCATGGGTTGATCTGTGAATGCATGTCGTCACGGCTATTGGCACCGGGCTTCACCCCTGATTTGCCCGAACACCGTCACCCATTCAAACACAGCATCACGTTTGAGCTCTGCTCCCTCCTTACTCTGACGTGCACAAGCGACCCTTGAAGCTGTGCCCCTCCCCTCGCCCTTCTTCCCACGACAGCCTGTCTGCCCGCCCCGCCTCGCCGGCCGGCCCCGGCCCTCGGACGTAAGGCGTGAACAACACTCATCTGAGGAAACCCTCGCGGCACGCGACGCCGGCTAATTGCACGGCATTCCCGTGTGCGTGCCTGGCCTCGCCTCGTCTCCGTCCGGCGCGCCCGTGGGTGCAGCACGAGGCTGGGAGGGCAGAGAAACTGGGCGCCATGGGAGACTCCCCACGGCCCCATTATGATGTACTTCCGAGCCCGGCGCCAGCGAGGCTGTAGGCGAGGCTCGTCACACTGGTGCCACCGTGTCACGGCTGCACCGAGCTTGAGGGCGACAGCAGGCATGTACACCCGTGCTATTCGAAATGGTTGCTACGGTAGCATTTGTGCTAATTTGTTGTATGACATTGGTGTACAGTCGTGCTACGGTAGCACTTGTATTTCACATGCTAGCGGTACTCCTCGATCAGCAGATAACGGGCCGTGGCCAGCACAAGCGAATAGACACGAAGGCGTCTCATTTCGTGGTTTTGTTCCGTATCCAACTCCTCCATTTTTCATGAGGAGTGACTCCGAGTTCGTATGGTGCGCTCTCGCGGTCAACAGGATGCGCATCGCTTGCGCGGGCGACAGCAAGCACCGTCACCGGGCCACGCTCGCCGTGTTTGCCTTGCATGTGGGCCACGGTTGGAGCGGGTCCGGTGGCGCCGCAGCTGACGTGTCACCTGGCCGGGACGCCATCAGCCAAGCAGCGGGCGGAGGGCTTTCGCTCTCCTCCGCCGGCTGCGGCGGTCTGCGCGGGCCGCGGCGAGCGCACCGTCCGCACCGGCCATCGCTTGCCGCCGCCTGCTGATGCTCATATATTTAGAAAAAATATAATAGAAGAGATAAAAAAGATATTTGTATGTATAGCATGAAGATGCAAAATAGGCTATTTATATATGTGTATGTATACATATATATGCACACAAACACACACACACACACACACACACACACACACACACACACACACACACACATATATATATATATATATATATATATATATATATATATATATATATATATATATATACATATGTTTGATTAAAAATAACTG
The DNA here is from genome assembly GCF_011947565.3 of Pollicipes pollicipes. NCBI lineage: Eukaryota > Metazoa > Arthropoda > Thecostraca > Pollicipedomorpha > Pollicipedidae > Pollicipes > Pollicipes pollicipes. The sequence continues at coordinate 7,895,272 of NW_023596921.1, read as the reverse complement.
CTGACTCAGCACTGACGAGCTTTTTTACGCATCGTTCTATATCGCATAATATATATATATATATATATATATATATATATATATATATATATATCCTTGTCTGCATGCCAGCTGAGGCAACGCACGGGTAAAGAAGACTATGTCCTCAACGCGGATGGTGGCGGTGTTGGTTGGGGAAGTCTGATCCACTGTGTGTCTGGCGCACACGTTATGACCACGGTACGGCTGTTCGCAGACCAGTGAAACCATCCGTTCAGATCCTATAAACAGCGGACGAGAAAGTGAGCGCCAAAACAATACGCAAATGGCCAGCATGGAAATTCAGCACGTCCAGGTTTGGACAACCGCGAAACGGCTCAACTGGCATGGGACGGTGCGGCTGCGAAACGGCCGTCGGTTGTTCAGAAAGTGTGGTGCCACATTTATGGCTCGATTAGAGAACAGTGAACACTTTCTGAACCGACGAGTGACCTACGCTACCGCGGTTTGATGGGCTAAGCGAAGACCGCACATTTGGTGGGCTTTTCGCAGTACTTGATTTACATTCACTTGTGTTTTCCTACAAGCTATAAGCTTGGTATGTTTAGGAAGTGGACAATGCGAGGTAGGTAACAGTAGATCGGACGTTCGACCTGGTTGTTCATACGCCTGCAAGCATACTCGGGACTGCATTACTCGTATGAACAAGCTTGACACAAGCCGTGTACCTTACTCAGCTTCAACATGTTTACACCCCACTGTAGCGTCTTCCGGTCACCACCCAGCCTGCCGTTCATATCTCCGTTCGGAATGTGCACGGGATGTATCGTTCGGAATATACACATCCGCCACCATCCGGCGCGAAGCCACGACGCCCGTTGATTCGCACCGGGACCATCCCCACCTGCCGAAGCCAGCTGAGGCCAGCCGTGGCCGGGCCGGATGTCCAGCCAGGAGCGCCCAGCATCCCCCACCTCCACTCTGGCGTGTTTGTCGAGCGACCGGCCGGCCGGTGGAGCCATCACGCTCCAGGTCAAGCCGAACCCTGCGGCGCTCTAGGGGAGGGTCGGCCCCACGGCGGGTCAGGGGACGGGTCGGTCCAGCGGCGGACCAGGGGGAGGGTCGGCCCCGACCAGGCGCCTCGCGCCGCCGCCGCACCCGCGCATCTCGCCGTGCCAGATTCCTCGCACGGTGAAACGGGATGAAAGCAAAAGCCATCGCACCAGATGACGCCTGTGCTGGTGTCGCTGCGTGGGACGTGACGTAAGCCGCAGTGGCGGCGGGCTCTGTCGGCGCGGTGTGAGGCCGTCGCCGGCCCTACTGGGACTGGGAAGGGACACCGGGGGGTGATTGATCGGTCTCGTGGGAGGTGGCTGAGAGTCGGGTACGGCAGCTGAACGAGCCGCACGCAAGGCGTTGACTGGATCATAGACAGTTACTGGGAATGAGTGGCAGAAAACTCGAAAGTAATTGGGTTGACAAAGCGCCTATATCCTTTTGTAATGCCCCTTGACAATTATCGCCGCGTTCTTGTAAATCAATCCATATAGTTTGAGCTGCTCGCTGCGAGTGTTTGGTCACATAGGTACTTTGCAACTGACCCCGATGTGAATAGTGGGCAGTGTCAGCTCTTGTCAGTGAACTGATTTGCCTGTTCTTACAGGACCGCCATTTTTGGAGGGTATGCCGTGATATCCGACGGAGGGAACAGCAGGCGTCACACCAAAACCACGTCTCTTTTTCTTTGCCAAAATAGCCACGCGCCACGAGAGTTCGGCGTTCCCAGAGACACCATCAAATTCGAGATTGTGCGTGACGCGTCATTGTTTTACAGTCTGGTTACCACAATCATTTGCGGTATTCCTCACCAGCTTTACGTAACACGTTTTTGTGGCAGCCTAGCTCGAATTAAACTGGAATCGTCCACAATGGATGAAACGGGCGGTGAGCTGGCGGCGCAGAACCAATGGGCGTGGATTCACATCGTTACGTGGGAGAGTGCGCTACAACCACCCGGTTCCCTCATATTTAAATAGAGCTGACAAATGAACACGCTTGAGAGACAGCTGTCCTGCCTGGGAGCCAGACATACTGATGTCACATACAATCTGTGAAATAAGGCACTGAATTCAGTTCCAGGATCTCGGGAGTCCCAGTGCCCGTTGCGCGAGGTACCTGTTGAAGGGCCATCGGCAGCAACAGCCACTGCCTTATTTACTGAGACAGCGGTGTTGAGGAAAGGGCGCGACATAAGATTTGGCTGCTCGTGTCAGTGTAAACTGACAGCGGGTTTTGCCTATCGGAAACTTCCACCAAAACAGACGACGCCACCATGACATCGCGTAACCATAACAAGGAAGTCGTTGCGTAGGAATGACCGAACCACGCATAATGACCACATGGATCAGACATAAGACCTACTTGAAGATAAATATGTGTGATAGCGGGTTGGCTGATGCAATAGGGAGATGCCATATGACATCTTCCCAGGGAAGTATAACACGCCTCATGCCAGGTGGAGCTTCGTGAACCTGAGCTGCTTGGTCATGGCTTTCGTTTCATAATTGTTCGATTCTTGAGTATCAGATTTATAAAAAAAAATAATGACATAGCCATCAGTGCCAAACTAGTTGTGCTTTCTTTCACAGAGTTCTCTGAGTTCCTGGATAGTTTTCACTCACAAATCCACCAAAAGATGCAAGTCAGATGCCCCTGGCCAATTGTGGATGACTCACAGCTTTTTACAGTGCTCGTAGCTTTTACGGCCGACAGTTTGTGTGTTGGAAGTGTCTTCGGGGGTTGTCATAGCTACTATGGCAAGTGGCCACCATTCAGAGGTGAAACTGATGCTGGATGTCCCTTGCTCGCTAACAGGGAGAGTTCTATGAGAACTACAACTTGTCTTTCAAAGCTGCGGTTCCCACTGGTGAAGCGACGCACGACTTTCTCGGTCCGTTTAATGTGTACCAGGGATAGTGTAACTACATGACTTCATCCATGAACATGTCTCATTTACGTCAGGCCGGCCAGAAATGCGTGAAAATATGATGTGATGATGACATAAGTACGGTTTTGACGAGTCCAAACCGCACATCAGCTCCACTGATTCCTTAGCCCGCGAAACCCGCCACTGCTGCGCTCCCAAGAGGTAAAAAACTGCCCCTGTTGTCGCGGCAACGATGGACCCGGCTGGCGCACAGCATCACGGTCCGATGCACACGCCAAAGCTACACGCAATGTCTCTTCACAGAGCCACGCTCTTGGGAAAGAACAACAGACGTTGGAGAGCACTAGCATTGCATTATCGTTTTCAGCTGATTGTAGTCGGGGACACCTGACCATAATGCTTTTTGGTGCCCTTCGACTTTGCCAAGATACGTGGGACAGAAAGAGCCGAGGGCTGGTCTTTAATCAATGGGTGGGGCCTGTATCGGGACATGTTATTTGCCGGGACGGGGTCAGAACCTTACCACGAGACCAGGCATCACTTTCATTGGGCAAGGCTGCTGGCAAGGAGAAAAAGGCAGCGAAGTGAAGGGCCAACAGAGAGATATTCTATTATGTACTTACGCAAACGCACACCTTACTCAGAGCAACACAAACGTGGAACTCAGGCTGCCCCTTAAGCGAGGTTCACAGGGAGGCACGGTAGACAAGCCCTGCGCAAGACACTGCCGCCCTCACACCATGACCCTTGGCCCCCGGCGGTTGGGACGAAACCGACAGTGAACGTTCGCCGTCACCGTCCTCCCAGACGCTCATCACCGGTCAGGGGTCAAGGACGGATGCGCCGCTAACGAAAGGCACTCAATTGCCAAACACCGAAGCCTCTTCCGCACTTAGAATTGATCGCTTTCCCGTCATTAGACTGTTGCCGACAGTTCCGCAAGGTGCGTGCCGTCCCTGGGGGTCGTTTAAGGACTGCGGGAGCCATCTAGAAACATCTCAGAAGCCTCTGCACCACACCCGACCTCGTTGTCTGGGATGGCCATCGCCGCGTTTAGTGCGAGCATTACACTCATACACCTGCCTTAAAAACCACACAACATTCACCCACCCACCGCGCGTGCCACGCTCGGTTCATTACCGAGAGCCCGAGCCGGGCGGGCTATTACGGTAAGTGCTCTCCCCGCAGTCGTGCCGACCGCGGCCCGACCGAAGCCAGCTGCGCCGCCCCGCCGCCAGCCGGCTGTGTGGCTCCGGCCAGGCCGACATGTGCCGGCTTTCCTTTTCACCTCGGCTAACCGGGCGGCGGTCGGCGCTGACCGCCGCCGCCTCGGGTGTCGCCCCGGACGTCGCCCCGGGCGTCGCCTCGGGCTGCGGGCTGCCGTGGTCCGGTTTCGGCGACGGCGGATGCGAACAGAAAGTCGGGTGGGTCGGCCGATCCGGGATCAAGCTACCGCCGCTGCCGCCGCCGCGCCCTGACCGCCGCGGGGTTTTACCGCCCCGGGGAGACAACGGAGCGGTGGTGGCGGCGGCGGCGGTGGCGGCGGCGACGGGTTCCCACTGGAATGTTTAATCACGGCCGCCGGCACGGAGTAAAGGTGCCTCCATGATGTACAAGTTCTTCACATTTGCAGTTACGCACGGCAGCATATTAAATGGATGTTCTGCTAACACCATGCCGGCAACTCGACGACAGCAGTTAATCGCTCCAATTAGACGCTTGCACTTGCTCGTGCAAACAATGCCGTAGGTCCTCGTCATTCGTGTGGCACGAGCCGTCTCACCCGTAATTATCTCTGTTTGAAATGGCGTCATTAGCTAAAAGGACTGAACTGCCACGACGTGTCTGCACGGGCTAAAAACCAGCAAGATCATGCAGGCATTTCGAAGCCGTGCGCCCAAAAAACTGCTGCCGAGACCGGTGGGTAAAAGAATAAGCGTGCCGCAGCCTTTAGAACGTGAACGCTTCCAGCAAACTTTTTGCGCCGAACCTTATGTACCAACACTTCATTTGAGGCTATTAAGTTGCATCTAATGTGGGAATTAAGCTGACATCTGTTGCACGACTTTGTCGTTAGCTAGTAATTTCCTTGCATTATAAACCTGGGTTTAAGATTTTTAAAGTGCAGGAAGTTCGGAGCCTGAACTGCGGACATGGAGTACATGTATTGACAAATCATAAACTGGAAGCTGAATTCAAAACGGCTTCATATAGATGGTGCCCAGAAGCCGACATATGATTCCAGGCAGAAGAACCAGTCAATTCGTCGTCATTGGGCCTTTACGACGCACTGAGGCTGTATGGCGTCGCCTGACCCCTCACCCTGGCAGGAAGGGCGGATACCGTGGGTAATCGAACCCCAGTATCTCTGATTTCCCGGATGCGCAGTGGTTACCGCAGGCGCGTTGACCGCTACACTATCAGCACCAGTGGTTACCGCAGGCGCGTTGACCGCTACACTATCAGCACCCCTAACCAGCCAATTAAGTTAACAAAGCGATGCCTGCATCACGCATGCGCACTTTCACTGTTATATGTTATCCTCACTGTTGAAACAATGCTAGGACCGTTGGTCATGTCAATCCCACGACACCTTCAACAACATTTGAAGAAGATCAGCTAGCCGCCTCTTAGTTTCTTGCTTAGTTTCACATGTGGCCGGGGGCAGCTCGCAATCGTGACATTCCTTCTCAGTCTGACATTTCCGCGACCACGTGCATGACTTTCTCGCACCACACTCCTCGGAAAGCGGTTCGCACGACGCCCACGTGCCGTCTTCTCGACCGACGCCTTCGCTCAGCCGCAGGGCGAAACCCTTCCGGCACCGTGACAGTGGCCTGCCTGCCATGTCCGGGGTGCGTTCGTTAAGGTGCTGCGTCGCGGTGGCTGATGCTCACATGTTTTGCAGGTCATCAACAAGTAACTCGGGTGTGGCTCCGTTGAAGCCCACAGTACGAGATGGATTACTGATGATGAGATGGATTACGAGATGGATTACTTGTGATGTCTGGACAGGTTTAAGCCCGAAACCATTGACGTCATGGACATTTAAACCAAGTTATCAGTTTGGGTTCTATGAGTGTGTATGATTACTGCTCGCCCTGCGATGTATGTCACATTGGTATAATATTTCAATGCTAATAAAAATACACTGGTTTGCTTAGAAATGGTTTGCAAGAAAATGAAGGATTACTAAAAACAATTCGTTTCAATTGATTTCAACGAAAGTGTTATGTTTCAGCAAGGCCTTTAATTGAAATTCAGCTTAACAGTGCCAGGGGTATTCATTGCAATGCCACATAATACCAGACCTCTGTGGACGCCAAATTTCTTTGCATCTATGTTGGCTTTGATTTAACTCACGTGGGTAACCGTTATTCTCACTTTTTGCGTGACCGCTATGTACCTTAGGCCGACGCTTTCTCACAGTAAAGGTGTGTCAATGATCCCACCTCCAACGCCCGAGAGCAATGGCTACGCGAACCCTGACCTCGTCCCGCGCCCTTCTCCCCTCAGTCCCTCCCCGGTCCAGCCAGCGTGACCCGTCCCGCCAGGTAATGACCCCGCGGGTGACAGATGCCCCCCCCCCCCCCCGCTTGCCGCTGCGGTGACGCTGGGCCACACTTGCGCGACGTTCACGATGCGCCGGTGTTTACCGCCGTCACGCCGTTGGTCGCAGAGGTCACGGCTGGGCCGTGACGGGCCGTGACGGGCCGTGACGTGACGCCCGTGGGCGAGCGGTCACGCCGCATGCTCTGATGCTTCTCGAGGCGCGGTCAGAGTCGGTGACCTCTCGAGGGGGAGGGGAAGCCACCGGCGTCAACAACCGCCCCCCACAGATGGTGGGGATGATGACGGCTGGCAGGTTCGCTTCTGGTATATTCTGGTATCTTCTGGCTTCTGGGATATTCTAATTGTGGAACGCAAAGACCGGCTGTGTAGCTTGGAGAGCTTTGGGTAAAAAATGCAAACTTGCATTTTACACAAGGAAGGAAGCATAAAGAAAGTATTGAAAGCTGCATACGTGGGTGGTGTGTCCAGGTATGAAGCAATACATACATACGCATAACGTAATACCCCAATTAATGTGTGACATGCTCATGTCCCAAAGAGTGAAGCAACGTCACTCCTAGGACCGCCAGGTGAATTCGAACAGCATTAAAACAACACTTTGTTCGAAGATGGCTCTTAATCAATCAGGTTTCATAACGCCCTTATATTCTTGGACGTTGTGGCAATTATGCATATTGTCGGCGCATTTTTCGGAGTCGGTGAGCCGTTCATCGCATGCCAGCTGTAAAGCTGATCGGGCTCCCACATGACGCGCGCCCAGCCCTGCTGAGCTCTGTTGGTGGTCCAGTCACGCACTGGCCCGTGGGTCTCCGGTGGCAGTAACCATGCGTGGCGCATGCCGGCTGCCCGGTACCCGGCCGGCCGGCCGACCAGCCGTGTTAAAGCCAGTAGGTGATATTAAATCACGCTGGAGGCAGTCGGCCAGCCAGCACTAATAGAGCCGATAAATTGCCGCTTTCAGGCGGTAAGAGTGATGAGCGCCGCGCCGGTGTGCGTGATGAAAGAGCGATGGAACAAATCACATTGAGTTATTTTGGTGTGGGAACACCGGGAGTGTGGCAAAATAACCGGTCAGACGACGGGAGAGGAGCGCTGCTACCGTAAACAATTTAATTTCTCTGAGTGTTGCTTCAGTGCACCAAGGAATACTATCTGGACAACCTTATCAAGCAACCAGATATAGACAAAACTCTTGACAAAATTGTGAGTTTTGTCAATATACCCAATGTCGGTTTGATATTGTTGCTTAACTAGCATCTCCTGGGAAATGAAGGTTGAGTATCATCAGAACGAGAGTTCCCAGCTTATAGTGCCAAAAAATGACGAGATGAGGGTCTTTTTTCTTTATGTCTAGGCTTAGCTGCTTCATTTTAGGTGTCATCTTTAAACATTTGGAAATAACCGTCCGTCAACCTACCATTGGCAATACGGGTGGCAAAAAAAGAACAAGCCGTTTAGTTCATATTGTTATGTTGTGAATATCACACAGATAAGAAATTTGGTTCAGCCCACTACGAGCTATCGAGCATTTTGTGTTGTACCCACCTGTTTCATATGAAAACATTAATGGACAAGAAGAGCCTTTGATTCCCAAGCGAAGAGCGCAGATGGTTTTATAATCCCTGGGCTTAAGCACCGTTCACCATCATGATCAATTTACAACTGTGGCCGAGCCAACCTAAACAGCGGTCGATAAATGGGTCTATAAACAATCAGGCGTTGAGGTGATTTCCAGGTTATTGAAATGGATGAAATGGATATTGATGCCTTCTAGCTGCCTAAAATAGCACTAAGGAGCCATCTCACCGCGTTCATCCTCTACACCCGCACTACTCCTTCCCTAACTCTTGGTAAGCTCTCCGTCTCACAAACCATTATTTTTTCCCTAACTTTAGCATAAAAGTTGTGTCAACAGCGCATCATGCGCCGTCTATGCATGCGGAATGCTCCGACAGCATTGTACAAAAGTACAGAAACCATGCTGCGTTTGTCCAAGCCCTTCCGGCGTAGAGTATGACCATGGAATGTTAGCTCATAGTCTTTCATTGTTCTAAAGTGCTTTGCCTTCTCATTTCGAAAGTGAGAGGGGCCGTAAGTTGGATGAAGACTGCGGGACCCCACTGCGCTGACTTTTATGAGCAGGGAAGATGCAATCTCAAGAGGGAGATGGGGTGACATTTAACGTGCGCTGTCACGCATGTTTTGAAGCAAGACAGAGCTCGTGCTGAAGATGGATGTGGCTGCTGTGTTGAAAGTCTAGTTATCTTCTACAAATCCGATGTGAATGTTTGTTACTTTCAGATGTTAAAGATGCGTTAATTCTAAGATAATGCAGCACAGTTACATCTCTTCTTTTTTACTTGCGCGGCATTGATATTGCTGTGAGGTTTGCGTCTGGACGCGTATGAATATTTACAACGATTATTTACGTCGTCACATGAGCATAACTTGCTCATGATTTTCACGTCGTCCGTTTGTTCTTGAATTTTGATGGACAACATGGAGCTATTTTCTGATAAAAAATGGCAATTTGTCAACTATAATCAGCCAGGGTCTTTTTTCTCATTCATCATCACGATCAATCTGTCACATATTGCAAGCTTCTGCGCATGAGGGGAAGAGCCAAAACCAGTGCCTAGAATTCGCAGCATTGGTATCTGCGGATGTTACAGATAAACAAACGGTTTCGGATGTCCCCCAAACTTTTCGTCAGTTGCTGCGGACCTTTTGCTGCGGATCATTTGCTCAAGAATGGCTTACCTGCCGTACCATAATCTATGGCTACCATCTCCAATAAACTGACTGTACAAACCGCCCTCAATGCAGCATGTCTTATTCCAATACCTTCCCATACCATTGCGCCGCTGGCCTGGCCTGTGGCATCCGGTCCGTCCCGGAGAGCTTACTCACCCAGAGCAGAACCTTCATGGTGACCCGCGCCGGGGCGGCCGTCCGCTCAGGTCACTTCAGAACCCGCTGCGACCGGCGCCGCTCGCTCGCTCTGCGTCGGCGCCGCTCCGCTCGGGCCCGGCGCGACGCACTGAGTCCGCTCCGCCGTCGACGAGCGCCGGCGCTTCTGTGGCCGTCTGTCGGCCGGCAGATCCACCGGCGGCTCGTGTACGCCTCTCTCCGACGGCGACACTTTCTCCCCTAGCTCGCGACGGCCGCCGACTAAGCGCTCCCCCCGACCACCCGGACACTTTATAGCGCGCCTTTCCAGACCCTGAAGAGGTGTGGACGAGTGGTGCAAGAGGATGGCGGCAGCTTCGGTCGCCACGGCAGGGTCCGGTGTTGGACGCAGGGGAGTCCCGGGGCCGAACCCGTTCTCCATATCGGCAGTGCACAGTCCTGGCTCAAATGGCTTTCAGCATTGTTTGAATGCATGGGCCTCATGGGATCTCTGTGTGAGCTGGACCAGCTTTTAACGTAGGTACAAGTTTTGAGCTTTCAAGGTCGGACCCAACACATGCTACAAGACCGCCAAGCCTAGGCCCCGCAGTTCTCCTGCTCCTCATCTTATCGCCGAAGACCTTAATGTAGAGCTCAGACCAAGCCCTGATGCATTCATCTGCATTGCTGGACCGATATTTCTAAATCTCGAATGAGGCGATCGTCGCAGTGTCATCTAAATCATCTTCAGTAGCGCCTGTACAGCATGAGCCTTAGCATGACCTTTAAGCTGACATGCCGATACGCTGTGAGTACCCCCTGAAACATTCCCCACGGTGTTCAGAGGGAATGGGTTGAATGAAGCAGATACAACATGGCTCATCAAGCCCCCTTTCCTTTTCTCTGGAGCCGTTGACATGAGTGACCCTGGCCTCCTTGCTGCGCATCACCATCCAAACATTATGTTACGCATGGGTCGCTCCACATCGCTCAGTCAAATGACCGCCCAGGTGGCGGCGCTGGGACTGCTGGAGCAGTGCGATGATGGATCAGAGCTTCAGGAGGCGTGCGGTCAAGCATTAGCGGTTTTATAATTTTGTAATTTGTTCAAAGTTGGTCAAGCGCTAACGCCAGACGTGTTTAACCCTTAAGCAAGCATTCATTTGGAACCAAATCATTAATTGATGGGTGTAGGTGAAAAAACAACGACAACAAAGCTACCTCAAAACCCGGAATCTGAACGACGGGATGGTAGTGGGACGAAATTATTGCGGTGCGAGCTGTTTGAGTTTGTGCCAGCTGGGCAGATACTCGGTGACGCACACTCGGTAAATTCTGACATCATGGAAACCTTATGAGTTGTGGCGACATTCGAGCCAAATCCACAATGCACACAAGTTGTGTGCAGATTTATCATACAAATTGAGAAACTTCTAAACTTTTAAAACGTCAAAAGCAGCTGGTGAGTCAAAGCAGTACTTATGAGGTGTCTGGGAAGCTGTTACATCTCCAGGCTCGGGCAGTCTTGCCGAGCCATCGCTCTTTGCCTGATAGCATTCTTGCAGTTCTGACTTCAGCATGCAAGCTAGCGATGGACGTCGATATCACGGATGAGGTAGCAGCGTTGGGAAGTGGCACCACATGTGAAGTATGAGCATTGAGGAACGGCACCACAGGTGAAGTAGCAGCGTTGAGAGACGTCACCACAGATGAATTAGCCGCGTCGACAGGCGGCACCACAGATGAAGTAGCAGCGTTGGGAAGTGTTACCGCGAATTTGTCCGTCCAGATAAGTCACTTGTTTAGAGCGCTTGCAGGCGCTCGCTGCTTGCCCATGACAGATATGGCCTGTAGACGGCGGCAGCTGCCGCACCAAAGGTCAGGTGACGTCAGACGGCAGGGCGGACAGTGTCCAACGATGTGGAACGCTAAACTTTCGCAAATAAATCCTGCTGTTGGCCTAGAATTGCACGATCGAATGGTAAGGGTCAGCGATCCCGCAAAAAAGACTGCTTAGCGTGAGCTCTGGACTCATAAACCCATCACCTGAAAATGTTTGCATTATCTTTCCGAAAATGAGGTACCAACATTGGGAGGCAGCACCACAGGTGAGGTGTCAGTGTTGGTGGGCAGTACCCCAGGTGACGCACCAACATTGGGAAGCGGTACAGCAAATAAGACAGCACCATTGCGGTGCAGTATTTATAACCGACGTACGGACGAAGCGTCTCGAAGCCCCATTCCTGCCTCCATTGCAAGCATGGGAAGCATGTCGCTCTTTGGGGCATGAGTTGCGGATAGAAAGCTATCCGCAATGGGTGCCAAGCTACCCTTGGCACTCACTGCCTTCTCTTCTTCTTAGAAAAGTAAAACTGCCAAGACATTCGGCGGGGGTAATCACTTTAGAAGATTTGCTAGAAAGTCCTCGCATGCCTTATAAAGAAACGTATTGCATATTACGTACAGGCTATCGGTGCCTTGCATATTGCTTATGTATGCTCGTGTTATTGTCAGTCACTGACTTTCAGTAGAGACCGAAGCAATCAAGTTTGTTTCCCTGCACAATTGCTGTGAAAACCATCTGTGAAGATTACCTGAGGCATCGGAACAGATGACATACGCCCAGTATATCAGGTAAGCTCCTTACGGCACGAGCTGCAGGTAAGCTCCTTACGGCACGAGTTGCATAGGACCCCAAGCCCAGGTCACCTTCCCTCTGCCTGAGGTCATCTTCCTTCAGGGTAGTCTCGTCAGCTTACAGATAGGACCGTACACACAAAAATGTCACAAGGACGCACGCGAAATGAAACGGCTATCCACTGACTGTGTTAAAAACTCGCTTTACATTGGTGCTGTCGTGAGAGTCAAGGCCTGGTACAGGATGTCAATGCTGTAGCCAACTCCTCCTTGCAAAAATGTCGCATTCGGGCACGCCAATGACTTCTTAGATTCGATTGAACTTCGATGTCAGACACCACTCTCCTTTCTGTGACGTGAATCGCAGAGTCACAGTGACATCAATCACCTTCGCCTTAGGGACGCGGATCGCATCTGATGATCCGTTGACACCGCATTCCCGACACGCACATTCCACGCCTTAACACACAAACTCCGAATCAGCCAACTCCGAATCAAGCTGCCGCCGCCAACCAGGAGTACAAGGTCGCTCAGACGGGGCTTCACGACGTCTTGACCGCCTTGGAAGCCTGCCAGCACCTGCTCTGTGCCGTTATGTGTGAGCACTCCGAGTGGTTTGACATTGGATTGTGAGGAGCTTGTCATCGGTTTATGGCGCCGAACGGGTTCCTGACTCAGCAGAACGAAGACAAACAGCAGGCGCGCTGACCCGCCGTGCTGTGCTCAGATTGCAATGGCATGACGCTAGCCATTCTGCTTGGAGACATCATGTCGTGCAGCACCGCAATATTCCGACGAAGCAGCATCATGCATGCTTCGCCAGCTCCGCAGGCCGCTTACCGGGGTTTTCACAAAGCTGGCGACGACAGGCCGCTCCTTGCTGAACGGGCTGAGTTGTATATCCAGCTGATGGCCTCCAGTGAAGACAGCCGTTGTAAGGGAGCATGGATGAGGAAGCTGTCTTGTTGCGCGGCGTTCTACCTCATGACAGTTACTACATCGCTTTACAGTTGCGTTTATCGCAGCGCTCGCCTTGGCAGCTTGTTGCTCTCGGTTGCCAACCAAACATTCCGAGGTTCGCAAAGCGACGCCCTTGGCTTCTATGCGCAAGCGCGCCACAAAATCACTGCCGCGGCGGTGATGTCAACAACCCATATAGGCCACCACACCGGAAGTGGAGTAC